>NC_042978.1:42922018-43096284 GCF_901001165.1 Salmo trutta | reverse complement strand
GAGAGAGAGATAACGTTTATTCCAGACAGCTAAAGGGTTTGTTCTTTTCTGACATACTGTAAATGTTTAGCAATGGCTCCCTGACATGACGAGAATGTCAGTGCAATTCTCCTGAAGTAATGCTGGATAGTTGTTAAAACTAGGACAGAGGCAAGAGATGTCAATGTCTCAGCCATCAGTCAATCCACCACATAACTAATCCTTGGAAAGCTATTAGATGCCACTACAAGTTTTAACCTTATCCTGCAGTATAACTTCAACTATCTTGGCTTATCCAGCTCACTCTCAGTGCTTGTCTTTGGCATACTTCAAGTTCTTACTCTCTCTCTAAGCCATCCTGGACAGAGCCAGGCCTGTGTAAGAGGCAGTCAGGCTGGATCTGGTCTGGTGGTTTTTGCTGAAGCTTGCCAGAAGATGGTTGGATAACAATATTAGTGATCCAAACCAAATAAACAAGCCTTTGATTGCACAACATCCCATTTCTTAGGTAACTAACCTTAAGGCACATGCAGTTCTAAGTAATGTTGTTTTAGACACCAACTGTACAGACTACTCGACTGTGGCCAAAAACAGCACAAAGGGGTGAAGGAAAGGAAAGCGGAGAGAGAAGCAGGAGTCACAGAGAGAAAATGGACAATAAGTAGCCTGCTTCTGTTTCCAATGTCAGGCCAAGAAACAGTCACCTCCTCACGGTCGCCTGCCCTCATGAAAAAGTACTACTGAATTATTACACAAAACCTTTTCGTGCAGTAGTGACTATGTAGAGACTTGTAGGGATTGTGTAGTAAATGTGTTGTTTCTGCAGTACTCAAGATACACAAGTAGAGTAAAAATCAAATTAAATGTTATTGGTCACATGCACATATTTAGCAGACGTTATTGCAGGTGTAGCAAAATGCTTGTGTTCCTAAAACTGTAGTGTTTCCAGTAATAATCAGGTAGAGATTTTTACTACTTAATGTTGGTAGTATATACAGTGCATTCGGAAAGTATTCAGACCCCTTGACTTTTTCCACATTTTGTTACGTTACAGCCTTATTCTAAAACGGATTAAATAAATGTTTTTTTCTCATCAATCTAAACACAATACCCCATAATGACAGAGAAAACAGGTTTTTCGAATTTTCTGTTAATGTATTAAAAATAAAAAACTGAAATACCTTATTTACAGAAGTATTCAGACCCTTTGCTATGAGACTCAAAATTGAGCTCAGATGCATCCTGTTTCCATTGATCATCCTTGAGATGTTTCTACAACTTGACTGGAGTCCACCTGTGGTAAATTTAATTAATTGACATGATTTGGAAAGGCACACACATATAAGGTCCCACAAACCAAGCCATGAGGTCAAAGGAGTTGCCTGTAGAGCTCCGAGACAGGATTGTGTCAAGGCACAGATCTGGGGAAGGGTACCAAAACATTTCTGCAGCATTGAAGGTCCCCAAAGACAGAGTTCCCTCCATCATTCTTAAATGGAAGAAGTTTGGAACGACCAAAACTCTTCCTAGAGCTGGCCTCCCGGCCAAACTGAGCAATGGGGGGAGAAGGGGCTTGGTCAGGGAGGTGACCAAGGACCCGATGGTAGAGCTCCATAGTTCCTCTGTGGAGATGGGAGAACCACCCAGAAGGACAATCATCTCTGCATCACTCTACCAATCAGGCCTTTATGGTAGAGTGGCCAGATAGAAGCCTCTCCTCAGTAAAAGGCACATGACAGCCCACTTAGACCATGAGAAACAATATTCTCTGGTCTGATGAAACTAATATTGAACTCTTTGGCCTGAATGCCAAGTATCACGTCTGGAGGAAACCTGGCACCATCCCTACAGTGAAGCATGGCGGTGGCAGTATCATGCTGTGGGGATGTTTTTCATCGGCAGGGGCTGGAAGACTAGTCAGGATAGAGGGAAAGATGAATGGAGCAAAGTACAGAGAGATCCTTGATGAAAACCTGCTCCAGAGCGCTCAGGACCTCAGACTAGGGCGAAGGTTCACCTTCCAACAGGACAACAACCCTAAGCACACATCCAAGACAATGCAGGAGTGGCTTCGGGACAAGTCTCTGAATGTCTTTGAGTGGCCCAGCCAGAGCCCAGACATGAACCCGATCGAACATCTCTGGAGAGACCTGAAAATAGCTGTGCAGTGACGCTCCCCATCCAACTTGACAGAGCTTGTAGCGTCATATCCAAGAAGCCTTGAGGCTGTAATCGCTGCCAAAGGTGCTTCAACAAAGTACTGACTAAAGGGTCTGAATACTTATGTAAATGTCATATTTCAGTTTTTTATTTTGAATCAATTTGCAAACATTTATAGAAATCTGTTTTTGTTTCGTCATTATGGGCTATTGTGTGATTTAATCCATTTTAGAATAAGGCTATAACGTAACAAAATGTAGAAAAAGTCAAGTGGTCTGAATACTTTCCGAATGCACTGTAAGTAGTCACAAAACTACAGCCAGACTACACCGGCTTTTCGCGACCGCAGAAGAAGACAAAGCTGAAAGTAGTTGGTTGTTGTTAGCTAGCTACTGTTTTTGACAATCCCGAATGTAATCATCTTCCATCAGTCGTCATCCTGTCTTTCATAGCTCATATGCTGGCACGATGTGTAAGCTTAACTTTCCTTTATGTTTTATGAATACTTTCATGTTGTTGTTTAGCCATTTCTATAACTTTTACCAGATCTAAAAGATTGCTAGCCAAAACAGTATTGCATTTAGACTAGCTGTTTGCTATCCCCATTGAAATGTAGCTATGTATCCTCTGTTTTCGTCATGCTAGCTAATAAGTATGTGTGTTTCTATGCAAATGTACAGTATGTTCATATTGATATACGTACCCATTCTACTTACTGTATGTCTTTCGACCTGTTGCCAAGGAGGCCCTCAACTTAAGAAGACTGGAGGCCATTGTTGGTAAGATTAAAATTGTTTATTAAATGCTTTTCTGTGTTGTCTTATGTGACCTCTGTTAAAAGATGATTGATAATGGCTGTCACTTGTGCATGACTTCCTTTTCTATAAGGTTACATGGTGGAGAAGTGTGTCTGCGACAAAAAAGAGGATCTGAGGATAGTTAAGTCAAGGCCTCATTGGGATTAACATTACGTTTGTATAAGCTTATTATTTTACTGTTTGATGATATAACTACAGTTAGAAACTTGAGGAAATAACATGTGCACTAGTCTAGGAGTGACGCAGTAGGTCAAAGGTTCCCAAAATGTTTTGGGCCGCGACCCCATTTTGATATCAAATGTATTTTGTGACCTCAAAAGTGATGTAATCAACAGCCAATGTCTACTTTTTAAATTGATTCTATTACAAAACAGTCTGACAGTACTTTTGAAAGTACTTCAATCTGAAGAAAGTGTGGTTTGAAGTGACTGAAATGCATCAGAAAGGTATTAGGACATTTCAGAGTGGCCCAGCCACTGTGTAGAAAATAATATAATTAGTGCTGTTCTTTTTCCCCCAGTCTGATCTAGTGTCTGGTCTCATCCACTCTGTTCTAATGAGGCTTGTGGGTATTGAAGAGGGAAACAGAAGACACATACGTGTTCCTGAGAGTCTTATCTTTCAGCGATGGGGTCATAGTATTTTATAGCTTAAACCAAAAGATAGAGCCACGTGTAGGAAGAAAACAGAAACTGCTCTGTTTATTACAAGCACATCTAGTGGCTACTTGAGATCACTGACATAACCCCTGTTTCTGTTAGCATAGATTTTTATTGGATTTCTCCAGCTCTATTGTCAACAAATTCAATAAATATGTCACCTTAGAAAACAAAAGCAGTTCATACGTTCTCGTAGATCATAATATTAACAACCTAGAATATGGGAAGGAAGGGAAGAAGTTGTGTATTTCCTAATATTGACATAATGTACATGTTCAAACGTATACAGGGTTTCCAGTGAGAGTGCTTCCTGGCCCAAGACCAATCCACATCCAGGTCTCAGGCATCAACACATCAACCCTCTCAGTTATTGGAAGAGGTGGGCATCAGTAATCAGTCCTGTTATTGCGTTTCACATTTTATTACCACGTGAATAAACGTGTTTCAAATTACAGGACAGGTTTTCCAACATTAGTGTGTCAAGGTAAGTTGTGATCCACATTTCCTCTGAAACAACATCAATGTTCTTCCAATTTAATGCAAGGAGACGTTTAGCACACGTACTCGCAAGCAGATATACTCTATGCAGAAATGTAAAACTGTTTAATTTATTCCGAACAAATTTGAACACCGTACATGTTTTTTCCAGATATGTTTCAGGAGAGAGGTGGACACTCAAATCATTCTCTTGTACATCTTGGCATACAAAATATCTGGAGTTATTAAGGATTTTAGCTATATGTCTTTTGGACTTTTCTGACCCTGTATATAGTATGCTTACTTATTGTGTTCTTCATATTTTTTCTTATTTCTTGTGTTTTTCTTCTTCTAGTATTACATTGTTATTGATTATTGCATTGTTGGATTTTGAGTTAGAAAGAAAGGAACTGTACTTGCACATGTGACATTAAAACTTGAAACCTTTCCAATTCAGTAATTCAGAAAATGTTTGCCTTATTTATAAGTAGAGTAGGACGTCTTTATTGGGTAGATTTCATTCATTTCTGAGTTGTTCAAATGGTCTCATATTGTTGTCATCAAACATATCAGAGTCCATAAATACATTTAGCTTCCCATTCTCTATTTACAAAAGGTTTTCCATTATTTAACAAACCCCCATTTGACCAAAGAGGGCTTGGGGTGATTGCATTCCAACAAAGCTCAGAGTAACTCCGGTTCTATGAACTAAACACTATTATTTTTATTTGATTTTAGAGTTTCTCTTGCGATGATCGTGGACTTCAGGAAACAACAGAGGGAGCACCCCCCTATCCACATCGATGGGACTGCAGTGGAGAAGGTGGAAAGCTTCAAGTTCCTCGGCATACACATCAATGACAAACTGAAATGGTCCACCGACACAGACAGTGTTTGTGAAGAAGGCGCAACAGTTCCTCTTCAACCTCAGGAGGTTAAGAAATTTGGCTTGGCCCCTAAGACCCTCACAAACTTGTACAGATGCACAATTGAGAGCATCCTGTCGGGCTGTATCATCGCCTGGTACGGCAACTGCACCACCCACAACCGCAAAGCTCTCCAGTCTGCCCAACGCATTAGCGGAGGCAAATTTCCTGCCCTCCTGGACACCTACAGCACCCGATGCCATAGGAAGGCCAAACAGATCACCAAGAACCTCAACCACCAGAGCCACTGCCTGTTCACCCCGCTATCATCCAGAAGGTGAGGTCAGTACAGGTGCATCAAAGCTGGGACCGAGACTGAAAAACAGCTTCTATCTCAGGGACACCAGACTGTTAAACAGCCATCACTAACACATCAGAGGCGGCTGCCTATAGACACAGATTATGAATCACTGGCCACTTTTAGAAATGGATCACTAGCCACTTTAATAATGTTCTGTATCTAGCGTTACTTATCTCAAATGTATAAACTGCACTCCACACTATTCTACAGTATCTTAGTCACTTTTAAATTGTGTTTACATATTGCATCACCCATTTCATATGTATATACTGTATTGTATTCTATACTACACCACTGACTGTTAAACAGCCATCTCCAGCACATCAGAGGCTGCTGCCTATAGACATAGATTAGGAATCACTGGTCACTTTAAGGAAATGAAACACTAGCCACTTTAATAATGTCTCCATATCTTGCATTACTCATCTCATATGTGTAAACTGTACTCTATACTATTCTACGGTATCTTCGTCACTTTAATTGTGTGTAAATTTTGCATCACCCATCTCATATGTATATACTGTACTCTGTACTATGCCTCTGTATCTTAGTCCAATGCCGCTCTGACATATATGTATATATATATTCTTAATCCATTCCTTACTTAGATTTATGTGTACTTTGGGTATATGTTGTGAAACTGTTAGATATTACTGCACTGTCGGAGCTAGAAACACAAGCATTTCGCTACACCCACAATAACATCTGCTAAACACAAGGAATGTGAACAATAAAATGAGATTTTATTTTATTTGACCCCATTTTCAAATCATGTGACCCCATATGGGACCACGACCCATAGTTTGGGAAACGGCGCAGTAGTGAAACAAGACGATGTCAATAGTGATTTTGAATAAGCAAACAGCAGTAAATGTGTCATTTTTCAATAGTAATTGAAAAGGGTTTATGTAGGAAATTAAAAATAATCAGGAGCAATTCAGTAGTGA
Source organism: Salmo trutta (assembly GCF_901001165.1). Lineage (NCBI taxonomy): Eukaryota > Metazoa > Chordata > Actinopteri > Salmoniformes > Salmonidae > Salmo > Salmo trutta. The sequence continues at coordinate 43,090,017 of NC_042978.1, read as the reverse complement.
TCAGTAGTGACAACACCACACACAGAAATGGCCACAGTAATTCTATAGGGATTGAGTAGGCACACAGCAATAATGTGTAGGCATTACGTAGTAACTATTCAATAGTTAACATGTTGGAATTGTGTTGGTTTTAGGTAATAGATACCCGAAAGCTCAGTAGTTACACAGTGGTCATTAAGGGAGAATTATGTACTGATTTGATTAGGAAATATGTAGTGTTCACCAGTAGTGAAACGTCCCAATTAGTAGTGATGAGTAGCAATTCTCTCTCTCTCTCTCTCTCTCTCTCTCTCTCTCGACATTGATGGACAGTTGCTTGGGTCTGAGTATTAGTATGTGTTTGTGTTGGTATCACTGTTGACACTTTGGACATTCAGTCCAGTCGTCAAGCAGTAATTGCCTGACGATGACAAGACCCCCTGACTGTCTCCCAAACACAAGCAACACATGATCCCATGGTCCAGCCCTCCAGCAGAATGGAAGCCCAGGGCCCTGCGCTCCGTTACTCAATACCCCTAATCCCAGGGATTACACACCATCTAATCTACACATCAAAAAACATTTGTGTCCCGCGGCATGGCTCACCAGGCCAGCCAAGCACACTCACACCGGCAGTCTCTCTCCACACACACACACACACACACACACACACACACACACACACACACACACACACACACACACACACACACACACACACACACACACACACACACACACACACACACACACACACACACACAGGCTGAAATGATGAATGTGGTATTTTCTTTGTCCTCTACTCTCTTTATGAGGGGTTGTTTGTAAATAATGAGAAACAAGTGGAACACCGAGAGATGCGGGGGAGAGAGGTCCACACCGAGATAGGGAGGGGGAAGAGGGACAAAGAGAGAGGGAGGCAGGCAGGGGGCACAGAAAATGTGGGAAAGGTGGATGGAGAGACAGAAAGAGAAGAGAGACGGAAGAGTGAGGCAGAGATTGAGGGAGAAATTGTGTAAAGATGAGAGAGAGAGAGCGCGAGAGAGATAGACAACACTTTATGTAGACATAATGACATTTGAAATATCTTAATTCTTTTGGAAATGTTTTGAGTGTAATGTTTACAGTTCATTTTTTATTGTTTATTTCAATTTTGTTGACCTATTTCACTTGCTTTGGCAATGTAAACATACGTTTCCCAATAAAGCCCCTTACATTGAAATTGAATTGAGAGAGAGAGACACACACATACTAACTGCTACTCTAATGAGGTCTGTAGGAATGCTGTCCAGCTGCCATCTGAATCCCACCCAATACCAGATAAAACAAACTGCTCTGTTATTGTCCTGTTCTCGTTCTCTCGCTCCGTCGTTCTGTACAGTTTGCACATTCCTCCTCTCCCTACTGTGGGTCCCGAGTCCCGGTAATGACGCGCGCGCGTGTGTGTGTGTGTGTGTGTGTGTGTGTGTGTGTGTGTGTGTGTGTGTGTGTGTGTGTGTGTGTGTGTGTGTGTGTGTGTGTGTGTGTGTGTGTGTGTGTGTGTGTGTGTGTGTGTGTGTGAAAAAGCATTCAACCTGCACGCTTTGTTTGACATGGACAGGAAACCGTTTAAGAGAGTTTTCATGATGTCTTGCACACATTCAAGTCCCCCAGTACCAGAGGCAGCAAAGCGTCGCCACAGCACTATCGATCCTCCCCTTTGGAGGTTGTTGGTTCCTTTGAATGCTTCATTTGGTCGTTGGTAAACATAGGAATCCTGGGGAAAATGTTCTGTGGATTAATTAAACAAAACTAGAGCTCTTTGTCAACACAGATCAGCGCTGTGTTTGCCGTCAACCAAATGAAACATTCAATGTAAAGAAACCCCTCCCTACAATCAAACATGGGGGAGGTTTGCTGCCTCCAATGTTCAAACCAGTGTCCAAAAACTGGGTCTCCATTGAAGGTTGGTCTGCCAGCAGGACAATGACCCCAAACACACATCAAAAGGCACCCAGGAAAGGTTCAAGAAGAAACGCTGGACTGTTCTGGAGTAGCCAGCGAAGAGTCCAGATCTGAATCACATTCAATACCTATAGCGAGATCTGAAAACAGCTGTTGGAGGATGGGCAAACCTTCAAACATTGAAGAATTAGAGCAATTTGCTACTGAAAAGTGGGCCAAATTGCCAGTAGAAAGGTGCAGCAAGCTCACTGAGGGCTACAAGAAGCGTTTGTCAGCAGTTATCTTTGCCAAAGGCTGTGCAATAAAGTCTGCCTGCAACCTCCTCGCTGCCTGCCCCCAATCTACTCTCTGCTTGCCCCCAACCCACACTCAGCTCAGGTGCCCTAATGTGTTGCTGAAACTGAGTGACGTCTAAGTCACGTGTCTGCCCATTCGGATGTCTGCTTTGTGGTACATAGAGAAGTCAGGAGTGTAACCACACCAAGCATCCCAAACCCATAGATCTAGAAATACAGTTGAAGTCGGAAGTTTACATACACAGCCAAATACATTTAAACTTTGTTATTCACAATTCCTGACATCTAATCCTAGTAAAAATTCCCTGTCTTAGGTCAGTTAGGATCACCACTTTATTTTAAGAATATGAAATGTCAGAATAATAAGAGAGAATTATTTACTTCAGCTTTTATTTCTTCCATCACATTCCCAGTGGGTCAGAAGTTTACATACACTCAATTAGTATTTGGTTGCATTGCATTTAAATTGTTTAACTTTCGGGTAGCCTTCCACAAGTTTCCAACAATAAGTTGGGTGCATTGTGGCCCATTCCTCCTGACAGAGCTGGTGTAACTGAGTCAGGTTTGAAGGCTTCCTTGCTCGCACACACTTTTTCAGTTCTGCCCACAAATGTTCTATGGGATTGAGGTCAGGGCTTTGTGATGGCCACTCCAATACCTTGACTTTATTGTCCTTAAGCCATTTTGCCATAACTTTGGAAGTATGCTTGTGGTCATTGTCCATTTGGAAGACCCATTTGTGACCAAGCTTTAACTTCCTGACTGATGTCTTGAGATGTTGCTTCAATATATCCACAGAATTTTCCTACCTCATGATGCCATCTATTTTGTGAAGTGCACAAGTCCCTCCTGCAGCAAAGCACCCCCACAACATGATCGGCTTGCAAGCCTCCCCCATTTTCCTCCAAACATAACGATGGTCATTATGGCCAAACAGTTATATTTTTGTTTCATCAGACCAGTGGACATTTCTCCAAAAAGTACGATCTTTGTCCCCATGTGCAGTTGCAAACCGTAGTCTGGCTTTCTTATGGCGGTTTTGGAGCAGTGGCTTCTTCCTTGCTGAGCGGCCTTTCAGGTTATGTCGATATAGGACTCGTTTAACTGTGGATAGAGATACTTTTGTACCTGTTTCCTCCAGCATCTTCACAAGGTCCTTTGCTGTTGTTCTGGGATTGATTTGCACTTTTCGCATCAATGTACGTTCATCTCTAAGAAACAGAACGCATCTCCTTCCTGAGCGGTATGACGGCTACGTGGTCCCATGGTGTTTATACTTGTGTACTATTGTTTGTATAGATGAACATGGTACCTTCAGGCATTTGGAAATTGCTCCCAAGGATGAACCAGACTTGTGGAGGTCTACAATTTCTTTTCTGAGGTCTTGGCTGATTTCTTTTGATTTTCCCATGATGTCAAGCAAAGACGCATTGAGTTTGAAGGTAGGCCTTGAAATACACCCACAGGTACACCTCCAATTGACTCAAATGATGTCAATTAGCCTATCAGAAGCCATCATTTTCTGGAATTTTCCAAGCTTTTTAAAGGCACAGTCAACTTAGTGTATGTAAACTTCTGACCCACTGGAATTGTGATACAGCGAATTATGAGTGAAATAATCTGTCTGTAAACATTTGTTGGAAAAATTACTTGTGTCATGCACAAAGTAGATGTCCTAACCGACTTGCCAAAACTATAGTTTGTTAACAAGAAATTTGTGGAGTGGTTGAAAAACGAGTTTTAATGACTCCAACATAAGTGTATGTAAACTTCCTGACTTCCACTGTACATCCTTCTTTTCTTCCATCCATCTGCTGATCTAACTGTCAGATTGATGTTAGCTGTCAGAGGGGTCAGTAGCAGGTCAGCAGTCTCCTGTGGGAATATGTAAAGTGGAACCTGTGGGCTGGAGGGATACAATGAAAGGAAAGAGTGATGCAGCAGGATATGGACATGGAGTGTAAATGATGGAGGGAAAGGGGGAGGGAAAGACTCACACACACAGAAAACCTAGTTGGATTGTGGATACAAAGGTTTAAATAGCAGTAAAACATAAGCATAGGATGTCTGGTAAGCGATAGTCACCTTTTCCCATAATATTCCAAGTTGTGATCCCACAGGAGCTCCTGACACCACAGGTTCCCAGGCATGACCCTGAGCCGGACAGCAGTGCCAAGGCCAAGGTGACAACCTGCCTCTTCCCAGGGTCTTGCTCTGCTGCGTCTACCACTACCACCACTCAGGAATGTTCTGCTGCGGAATTCTAAACAGGAAATGGTATGCTTCCATCCAGTGTTCTGTATGTGAATGTGTTTGTGTTTGTGTTTCTCTTTGTGTCTGTGTGTGCGTGTGTCTGTGTGTGTGTGTGGGGGGGGGGGGCAAAACATATAGCAAAACATATAACACAGCTGACATTCTTATAGCAACGTGTTGTATAACACAACTGACATTCTTATAGCAACACATTGAATAACACTCTAAATCAGTATATCCTGACTCCCTATGGTCTTAAGGAAGAAGACAAACCACTGTTAACCAGTCTGTTACATAACAGGGGAGAGAGAGAACAGGCTGAATTGGAAGGTAAAAATAGCAAATAAACATCTAGCATAACAGATCTTGGACAAGCATTTCATTCGTTAAATATGATTGTCTTTGACAGCTTGCGACTAGATGACGAAGTGAACCAAACATATGACTGTGCAGGGGCGCAGCCATGGGTGGGCCTGGAAGGGCATAGGCCCACAGACTTGGGAGCCAGGTCCACACACTGGGGAGCCAGGCCCAGCTAATCATAATGAGTTTTTCCACACAAAAAGGCTTTATTACAGACAGAAATACTCCTCAGCACCCCCCTCCCCCTCCTCAGATGATCCCGTAGGTGAAGAAGCCAGATGTGGAGGTCCTGGGACGGCATGGTTACATGTGGTCTGCGGTTTTGAGGCCAGTTGGATGTACTGCCTAATTCTCTAAAATGAAGTTGGTGGCGGCTTATGGTAGAGAAATGAACATTAAATTCTCTGGCAACAGTTCTGTTGGACATTCCTGTAGTCAGCATGCCAATTGCATGCACCCTCAAAACTTGAGATGTCTGTGGCATTATGTTGTGTGGAAAAACTGTACATTTTAGAGTGGCCTTTTATTGTCATTACCTGTGTAATGATCATGCTGTTTAATAAGCTTCTTGATATGCCACACCTGTCAGGTGGATGGATTATATTGTCAAAGGAGAAATGCTCACTAACAGGGGTGTAAACAAATTTAAGAGAAATAAGCTTTTTGTACATATGGAACATTTCTGGGATCTTTTTATTTCAGCTCAAGAAACATGGGACCAACACTTTCCATAAGTTATATATATTTTTGCTCAGTATAGTTGAAAGTGGTTATGAGTGGATTCAATGAATTAGAAGAGTTGATAAGGGAGGGGAAACGTAATCTGGAATACTATAGCTTTGCCAGTTTGTTTTGGCATTGGTGTTGTTTTTGAGAGATCTGTCCAGTTACAGCACTAGATTAAGTTTAGTCTTCATAAAATAAAACCGACACCAGAAGCAAACACCAAGACCAAACAGACCAGTGTCATATTAATGGGCCGGTTCCTCTAGAAACACAGAAATAACCTCTCCTCAGGTGACAAGTTTTCAAAAAACATATTATCCATATTAACCATGTCCCATCCTCTACCCTCTGGCCACTTAATTAGAATGTACACGTGGACGTGTGAATTGAAAATGTGTTTTTTTGCATATACCCTAACTTCAGCTGAGAGCATGGTCCCAGCCAGGATCAGCCGTTATCAACAGCCAACCGGGAAACAATTAGGGTTAAGTGCCTTGCTCAAGTGCAGATCAAAAGATTTTTCACCTTGTCGGCTCTAGAATTTGAACTAGTGACCTTTTGTTTACTGGCCCAACGCTCTAACCACTAGCCTAAATGCTGCTACTTCATTGCCTGTAGAACCCCTGGAAAAACAGACCCTTTCCTCTGGCTTTGACCAGTCACACACACACACACACACACACACACACACACACACACACACACACACACACACACACACACACACACACACACACACACACACACACACACACACACACCACCCTGTGATGTGACTAAACAACCCACCGTTACCCAACAGCACTCATTAGCATTTGATAATTATGCTAAACAAGGTTCAGAGTAAACGACACAGAACAGCCACCCTTAACGAAGAATTCATATTCAGAGCCTCACTCTGTTTACATGGCGACAGGGGACACAGGCTGCTCAGGGCATTGATATTCTTCACCATGGAGATGGTGCAACATAGGGACTAGGGATGAGGAGAGAGGATTTACAGTGCCTTCAGAAAGTATTCACAACCCTTGAATTTTATTTTGGTGTGTTACAAAGTGGGATTAAAATTGATTTAAATTGTCATTTTTGGTCAACGATCTACACAAAATTCTCTGTAATGTCAAAGTGGAAGAAAAATTCTAACATTTATAAAACATTTACGAAAATAAAACGCTAATATATCTTCATTAGATAAGTATTCACCCACTTGAGACAATACATGTGAGAAACACATTTGGCAGTGATTACAGCTGTGAGTCTTTTTGGGTAAGTCTCTAAGAGCTTTGCACACCTGGATTGTACATTATTTGCCCATTATTCTTTAAAACATTCTTCAAGCTCTGTCAAGTTGTTGCTAGAAAACAATTTTCAAGTCTTGTCATAGATTTTGAAGCCCATTTAAGTCAAAACTGTAACAAGGCCACTCAGGAACATTCAATGTCATCTTGGTAAGCAACTGTAGATTTGGCCTTGTGATTTAGGTAGTTGGATGGATGTTCTGTCATTAAGGTGAATTTGTCTCCCTGTGTTTCTTTTTATCCTAAAAAAATCCATAGTCCTTGTCGATGACAAGCATACCCATAACATGATGTAGCCAACACCATGCTTGGAAATATGAAGAGTGGTACTCAGTGATTTGTTGTGTTTGATTTGCCCCAAAAATAACACTGATGTATTCTGGACAAAAAACAAATTGCTTTGCCACATTTATTTTGCAGTATTACTTAAGTGCCTTGTTGCAAACAGGATGGGTGTTTTGGAATATTTGTATTCTGTACAGGCTTCCTTCTTTTCACTCTGTCATTAAGGTTAGTATTGTGGAGTAACTACAATGTTGTTGATACATCCTCAGTTCTTATAACACAACCATTATTAAACTCTGTAACTGTTTTAAAATTACCATTGGCCTTATGGTGAAATCACAAAGCAGTTTCCTTCCTTTCTGGCAACTGTACACATGACAAGTGACACAGTGGCAAGATCACCATAGGTAGCCTCATACTGTGTCTGTGTGCCATTAAATCCTGCTGATGTTGGTGAAGGAAGGGGACAGCCTCCATGGCCTTTGAAGATGTCTCTATTTCTCCTATATTCGTATGGACACACAAATACATTTTAGTAATTTAGCAGGCGCTCTTATCCAGAGCAACAGCATTTTCATACTTTATTCGTACTGGTCCCCCGTGAGAATCAAACGAACAACCCTAGCTTTGCAAGCACCATACTCTACCAAATGAGCTACACAGGACCACACACACACACACACACACACACACACACACACACACACACACACACACACACACACACACACACACACACACACACACACACACACACACACACACACACACACACACACACACAGTGATATTGTACACAATGTATACATTCAGAGAAAGTAGAAACCAACAGTATACAGATCCAGTGAAATGTGTTGTGTTATTGTGAGCACAGCAGATTCATCATTGTATTACACTTTGTTACAGATTGAGCCTGGTGGCCTTGGCCCATAAATAAATCACAGTGAGGGCTGCATTTCTGCTCTAGCTGCTTCAATATTCTGTCGCTGTGCTACTGAGAGAGTCAGAGTGAGAGAGAGAGAAACACACAGAGAGAGAGAGACAGAGAGAGAGAGGAGCGGCATGTGATGCACCACTGAAAGACCAGATAATGAGACAAAAGCCAGTCTACTGAGCCTCACCTTTATCAATTCAATGTAATGGGCTTTATTGGCATGGGAAGCATATGTTAACATTGCCAAAGCAAGAGAACTAGATAATAAACAAAAGTGAAATAAATACAAACTAACAGTAAACATTAAACTCACAAAAGTTCCAAAAGAATAAAGAAATTATACATGTCATATTATGTGCAAATAGTTACAAAAGGTAAAATAAATAAACATAAATATGGGTTGAATTTACAATGGTGTTTGTTCTTCACTGGTTGCCCTTTTCTTGTGGCAACAGGTAACACATCTTGCTGCTGTGATGGCACCTTGTGCTATTTCACCCAATAGATATGGGAGTTTGTTTTCAAATTCTTTGTGGATCTGTGTAATCTGAGGGAAATATGTGTCTCTAATATGGTCATACATTTGGCAGGAGGTTAGGAAGTTCAGCTCAGTTTACACCTCATTTTGTGGGCAGTGTGCACATAGCCTGTCTTCTCTTGAGAGCCAGGTCTGCCTATGGCAGCCTTTCTCAATAGCAAGGCTATGCTCACTATCCGTACATAGTCAACGCTTTCCTTAAGTTTGGGTCACTCACAATGGTCAGGTATTCTGCCACTGTGTACTCTCTGTTTAGGGCCAAATAGCATTCTAGTTTGCTCTGTTATTTGTTAATTATTTCCAATGTGTCTATCAGGAATCGAGGTAAGACCCAGATGCAGACACGTCGAGAAAAAGAGAGACTGGGAAAAGCAGGAGCTGAGAACAAAATGCTGGTTGACTCGACAAACAATACGGACTGGCAACGGACAAACAGAGAACACAGGTATCTAATTCTAATTATTGTATAAAAATGAATGAGTAAAGATGAAACTATTTGTGAAATGATGTAATGTGGTGTTAAACCTTTAATGAAAGAGACTTGTATACCCTAAGTCATTGGCCACGCCCCCGTGAGCACAGACATGATCTGGCGTCATAGACCCACCTTTTCTATTGTTACGAATAAAAAACCCTAAATCCTCTTTGGACCACGCGTACCTCGATTGACACCGAGGGGGCACAGGTTGAGTTTAGACCACAAAAACCTCAGTAAAAAAACCTCAGTGCTAAGGTTGAAATAGTTGTTGAATTCCTAACCATACCAAGTGGAGCATTGGCTACACGGCTGGAAATTGTTAAACTCTGAGACTATCAATCCCTACAGAATAAGAGCAAATCTTAGATAATAATTACTAGTCTGCAGCTGGAAATTATGTCAACCTGGGATGCGAAGACCGACAACCGCCGAAACAACTATTCCATGAGAACATTTCTGAATGGTACTCTGAAGTATCCATTCTAACCACGAAAGACTTCGATCTTCAGGGAAGCAGAGAGAGAGAGAGAGAGAGAGAGAGAGAGAGAGAGAGAGAGAGAGAGAGAGAGAGAGAGAAAGAGAGAGAGAGACTCGGATGAACTCTCCAACAGAAGGACTGATGATTCCAACAGGGATCATGACGACACATTGAGTGTAAATATATATTGATTGCAATTATTCCCGAATGAGTGAGCGTTCATGTGCAAAGGATTAGCCTTTCAATTAATATAATTATCAATGGTGTAGTGACTCCTTTTGTCTTTCCCACCCTTTTCAGTCCACACCCACTTCCCTTTGTCCACCAAGCTGTCATATCGGCTTAGCCCACTAGGGAACCTCCCTTATCATTTTGATTATTTAGTTAGTTAGTAAATAAATGATTAAGACAATTGGTGTATGGATGATTCATAGTAAAGGCTGGGTTCGTGCAGATAACAACAATTTATGACGTTTGGAATGAGACTAACGTGAGAAAAATAATAATTCATTAATAAGATGACTAATTGATCAGATATTAAAATATCTGAAGACTTATATTAGGGAAATTCTAACTTTGTAATCTGAAGATTTTCCTTGGTGCCCCGACTTCCTAGTTAATTAAATTTACATGATTAGTTTAATTGCAAAAATAACAGTCTTCACTTTAATGACGCCAAATACACAACAGCGGTCTGCCACTCGTCCGCTTCCCGTATCCGCACCAGGTGGTAGGCGTTCCATAGATCCAGCTTGGAAAACACGGTGGCCCCCTGGAGCGGCTCGAAGGCCGAGGAGATGAGCGTTAGCGGGTAGTGGTTCTTCACCATTATGTCATTGAGACACCGGTAGTCGATGCACGGGCGCAGGGTCTTGTCCTTCTCCACAAAGAAGATCCATGCGCTGGTGGGAGAAGAAGGACAGATGAATCCTGCAGCAAGGAAGTCCCCAATGTAGGTCTCCATCGCCTTGGTCTCTGGTCCCGACAGAGAGTACAGTCGTTCCCGAGGCGGAGTCGTGCTAGGGAGAAGGTCAATCCCGCAGTCATAAGGTTGGTGCGGTGGGAGCGAAGTGGCCCGGGCCTTGCTGAACACCTCCCAGAGGTCCTGGTACTCTGCGACAATGGCAGAGAGGTCCGGGGCACCTTCTGAGCCCCCAGGAAGATGTCCCGGGGCAGGTTGTGCGGACATCAGGCAGTGAGAGTGGCAGAATGGGCTCCAGACCATGATGGCACCAGTAGACCAGTTAATGAGGGGATTGTGCCGCTGAAGCCAGGAGAATCCCAATACCACGGGAATCTGAAGGGACTTGATAAGCAGGAACTGGATAGCCTCGCTGTGGTTCCCTGACACACATAGGTTGATGGGAGGGGTGTTGTGGGTGACTCGGCCTATAGAGCGCCCGTCCAACGCTCTAACATCCATGGGAATGGAGAAGGGATGTTCAGATTCCAGGGTAGTGTCCAAAAAGCTCTCGTCGGCCCCAAAGTCAATGAGAACCCAGAGAGATTTGGACTCGTCTCCCCACAGCAGAATGGCATGAAAAGGGGTGGGAGCAAGGGAAGCAGGAACGTTCTCCCTATGTCCCACCAGAGTATTCACTCCTACCGGTGAGCCTGGTCTTTTTAAAGGACAAGAGGACACGAAATGACCAAGAGTCCCGCAATACACAACTCTCCGTGGCGATCCTGTATTGTCATTCCACTTGCGACAGCCCAGCTCTGCCTAGTTGCATATGCTCAGGAAGTAGTGACTCGGCCGTCTTCGGCAGCCCTCGGGGCAGGTCGGGAAGCCTCGGGTGCTCTCGGCAATGAGACCATGGGGAGCTTCCAGGATGACTCGGAGGCAAGGTGGGATCCCTGAGCGTGCGAGCGAAATCCAGGCTGCCAATCCCTTAATTGCCCATCGATACGGATGGTCAAAGCGATGAGGGAATCGAGCTCCATAGGTAACTCCCAGGCTGCAAGCTAGTCCTTGACCTCCTCCGAGATGCTGTGCAGGAACATATCGGGCTGAAGCTCGAAGACGAGGGCACACTGAGCTAGGAACACCCAACAGGTGCTCGGCTGTCCATTAAAACGTTCCAGAGGAGGTAAGCGGGGCTCCCGAGAAGGTGGAGTGACCAATGAGACAGCGATGCTAGTAGCTGAGTTGCTGAGGAGCTGTGGGGTTATCACCGTGGTAGGCGGGCTCCCACATAACCCGTGGAATTGCTCCAGCAAACTGGCCAATGCCCGGTCATGGCATTCAGCCAACATGTGGACCCCCTCCACAAGGCCACAAAGCAATTTCTCGTGCCTACCGATGGTGGCTCCTTAGGTGGAGATGGCATTGCGCAGCTGGCACGGGTTTGTTGAGTCAGTCATGGCCAGTTCGTACTATCAGGAATCAAGGTAAGACCCAGATGCAGACACGTCAAATTAACAATGGTTTAATAATCCAACAGGGGCAGGCAATAGACAGGTCAAGGCAGGCAAGGGTCAGTAAACCAGAGGTGGGGCAACGGTACCAGACGACAGGCAGGCTCAGCGTCAGGGACAGGCAGGGTGGTCAAGCAGGCGGGCTCAGAGCCAGGACAGGCAAGGGTGAGAAAAAGAGAGACTGGGAACGCTGGTTGAGAGACAAACGAGACAAACGAACAAACAGAGAACACAGGTATAAATACACATGGATAATGGGGAAATTGGGCGATACCTGGAGGGGTGTGGAGACAATCACAAGGACAGGTGAAACAGATCAGGATGTGACCGTGTCAAGTAATTATCTTCTTGTTCTCTCATGATTTGGTTGGGTTTAATTGTGTTGCTGTCCTGGGGCTCTGTGGGATTGGTTTGTCTTTATGAACAGAGCCCCAGGACCAGCTTGCTTAGGGGACCCTTCTCCAGGTTCATCTCTCTGTAGGTGATGGCTTTGTTATGGAAGGTTTGGGAATCGCTTCCTTTTAGGTGGTTGTAGAATTTAACGGCTCTTTTCTGGATTTTTATATTAGCGGGTATCGGCCTAATTCTGCTCTGCATGCATTATTTGGTGTTTTACGTTGCATGCAGTGTCTCAATTTGGTGTTTGTTTGGTGAGCGGACCCCAGAAAGGGCAATGGGTTCTATAACTGATTGAAGTATTTTTAGCCAGATCCTAATTGGTATGTCGAATTTTATGTTCCTTTTGATGGCATAGAAGGCCTTTCTTGCCTTGTCTCTCAGTTCATTCACAGCTTTGTGGAAGGTACCTGTGGCGCGGATGTTAAGGCCGAGGAATGTATAGTTTTTTGTGTGCTTTAGGGCAACGGTGTCTAGATGGAATTTGTATTTGTGGTCTGGGCAACTGGACCTTTTTTGGAACACCATTATTTTGTCTTACCGAGATTTACTGTCAGGGCCCAGGTCTGACAGAAACTGTGCATAAGATCTAGGTGCTGCTGTAGGCCCTCCTTGGTTGGGGACAGAAGCACCAGATCATCAGCAAACCGTAGACATTTAACTTCAGATTCTAGTAGGGTGAGGCCCGGGTGCTCCAGACTGTTCTAGTGCCCTCGTCAATTCGTTGATACATATATGTTGTAGAGGGTGGAGCTTAAGCTGCATTCCTGTTTCACCCCATGGCCTTATGGAAAGAAATGCATGTTTTTTTGCCAAATTTAACCACACACTTGTTGTTTGTGTACATGGATTTTCTAATGTTGTATGTTTTCCCCCAACACCACTTTCCATCAATTTGTATAGCAGACCCTCATGCCAAATTGAGTCGAAAGCATTTTTGAAATCAACACAAAGCATGAGAAGATTTTGCCTTTGTTTTGGTTTGTTTGTTTGTCAACTAGGGTGTGCAGGGTGAATACGTGGTCTGTCGTACCGTAATTTGGTAAAAAGCCAATTTGACATTTGCTCTGTACATTGTTTTCACTGAGGAAATGTACGAGTCTGCTGTTAACTTCTTTCGGATCAGTGGGACGCCCACCTCGACAACATCCGGTGAAATTGCAGAGCGCGAAATTCAAAAAACAAAAGTAGTAATATTAAACATTCATAAAAATACAAGTGTTATACACCATTCTTTAGCTTAGAATCTTGGTAATCGAACCGCTTTGTCCGATTTACAATAGACTTTACGGCGAAAGCATAGCATTTGATCATCTGAGGACAGCGCCTCACCCACTTCCTGCATTAACATGAATTCATAACCTGCACAGGTGTCACAAAACTCAAAAATCGCGATAAAATAAATCACTTACCTTTGAAGATCTTCATCTTTTTGCAATCGAAAGGGTCCCAGTTCCTTCTTTATATCCCCAAAAAGTCAGTTTAGTTGGCGCGCTTCATTCAATAATCCACCGGTTTCCCCTCGTTCAAAATGCATACAAAATGAATCCCAAACGTTACCAATATACTTCGTCCAAACAAGTCAAACAACGCTCCTAATCAATCCTCAGGTACCCTAATATGTAAATAAACAATACAATTTAAGACGGAAAATAGTATGTTCATTCCCGGAGATAAATAACCAAGTGCGCGCCCTCACCGGGGCGCACAACAAACATTTTCCAACCAAGCAGAGGCATAACGAAAGTCAGAAATAGCGAGAAAATAAATCACTTACCTTTGAAGATCTTCATCTTTTTGCAATCCAAAGGGTCCCAGTTACACAATGATTGGTAATTTTGTTCGATAAAGTCCTTCTTTATATCCCAAAAATGTCTGTTTATTTGGCGCGTCTGATTCAGAAATACACCTGTTCCAACTCGCCCAACATGCCTACAAAGGAATCTAAAAAGTTACCTGTAAACTTTGTCCAAACAATTCAAGCAATGTTTCTAATCCAACCTCAGGTACCGTAATATGTAAATAATCGATCAAATTTAAGACGGAATAAATAAACTGTGTTCAATACCGGAGAAAAAGAACGAGGAGCGAGCACTCACGCGCGCCAAAAGACTAGAGTCCTTCTGAGGGATACTTCGAAAGAATTCGAATACTTCTTAGTTTTTCAAAAAACAAGCATGAAACAATTTCTAAAGACTGTTGACATCTAGTGGAAGCCATAGGAACTGCAATCTGGTTCCTAATTATTAGACTTTCCCATAGAAAAGCATTGAAAAGTCCAATGACCTCAAAAAAAAAATTCCTGGATGGATTGTCCTCGGTGTTTCGCCTGCCAAATCAGTTATGTTATACTCAGTTTTAGAAACTTTAGAGTGTTTTCTATCCAATACTACCATGCATATGCATATCCTAGCTTCTGGGCCTGAGTAACAGGCAGTTTACTTTGGGCACCTCAGTCATCCAAACTTCCGAATACTGCCCCCTAGCCTTAAAAAGTTTTTTTCCCCCAAGGTTGCTCTTGACACACGGTAGTTATTGGGGTCAAATTTGTCCAAACTTTTGTGGATTGGGGTAATCATGGTTCCAAATATTTGGGAAGATGCCAGAGCCATGGATGATGTTAAAGAGTTTAAGTATAGCTAATTGGAATTTGTGGTCTGTATATTTTATCATTTCATTGAGGATACCATCAACACCACATGCCTTTTTGGGTTGGAGTTCATATTCTGTCCTGTAGTTCATTCAATGTAATTGGAGAATCCAGTGGGTTCTGGTAGTCTTTAATAGTTGATTCTAAGATTTGTATTTTATCATGTATATGTTTTTGCTGTTTGTTCTTTTTTATAGAGCCAAAAAGATTGTAGAAGTGTTTTACCCATCATCTCCATTTTGGAAAGATCGCTCTTTGTGTTGTTATTTGTTTAGTGTTTTCCACTTTTCCCAGAAGTGGTTAGTCTATGGATTCCTCAATTACATTGAGCTGATTTCTGATGCGCTGTTCCTTATTTTTCTGTAGTGTATTTCTGTATTGTTTTAGTGATTCACCATTGTGAAGTCGTAGGCTCAGGTTTTCTGTGTCTCTATGTTTTTGGTTGGATAGGTTTCTCAATTTCTTTCTTAGGATTTTGCATTTTTCATCAAACCATTTTTCATTGTTGTCAATTTTCTTCGGTTTTCTCTTTGAAATGTTTAGATTTGATAGGAAAGCTGAGGTCAAATATACTGTTTAGGTTTTCTACTTCCAAGTTTACACCTTCACTATTACATTGAAACATTTTGTCCAGGAAGTTATCTAAAAGGGATTGAATTTGTTGTTGCCTAATTGTTAGTTTTTTTAGGTTTGACACTACTTTCCTTCCATCTATAGCATTTCTTAATATTATTCAGTTCCTTTGGCTTTGATGGCTCATGATTCCTCTGTTCAAGTAGACTGTGATTTTGCTGTGACTAATAGGGGTGTCAGTGGGTGAATGCTCTGAGAGACTCTGGGTTGAGGTCAGTGATAAAGTAGTCTACAGTACTACTGCCAAGGGATGAGCTATAGGTGTACCTACCGTAGGAGTTCCCTCGAAGCCTACCATTGACTATGTACATACCCAGCGTGCAATAGAGCTGCAGGAGTTGTGACCTGTTTTTGTTGGTTATGATGTCGTAGTTGTGCCTAGGGGGGCATATGGGGGAGGGAATGCTGTCACCTCCAGGTAGGTGTTTGTCCCCCTGTGTGCTGAGGGTGTCAGGTTCTTGTCCGGTTCTGGCATTTAGGTCGCCACAGACTAGTACATGTCCCTGTGTCTGGAAATTATTGATCTCCCCATCTAGGATGGAGAAGCTGTCATTGTTAAAGTATGGGGATTCTATTGGGGAGATAAAGGTAGCACACAGGTGGACATTTTTCTCTGTTGAGATCGTTTCCTTTTGAATTTCAAGCCAAATGTAAAATGTTCCTGTTTTGACTCATTTAATAGATTGGGTTAGGTCTGCTCTATACCAAGTTAGCATACCCCCTGAGTCCCTTCCCTGTTTCACTCCTGGTAGTTTGGTGGATGGGACTACCAGCTCTCTGTAACCTAGAGGGCAACCAGTGAGTCCATCTACTCTATACCGTGTTTCTTGTAGGATGACAATGTATCTATTTCTGATTTCTACTCTGTACCATGTTTCTTGTAGGATAACAATGTCTGTATTTCTGATTTATTTGGTGAAGTCCAGGTTCCTGCTCTTTAGGCCAAAGGAAGATTACCTCATGCCTGGGATATTCCAGGATGAGATAGTAAAGGTTTTGTGTTCCATAAACTGTCCATTGTTGTTAGTCATGTGATTTGGCCTCAGACCAATAAGTGTGAGCAGAGTCTGTTGAGCATCTGGTACATGCCATTGGCTTGTAAGAGTAGGGGTTGGGCCTGTTTGCCTGCCCACGGCCTGGGCGTATGTGTGACTTTTATGTTGAGGCCCTCTTAGCGGGAGTGGGGGGCATTGGGTGGGCAGAAGGGGCATAGGTCTGATCTGATGGGGCCTAAATGGGGCATGGGCATGGTTGACTTGGGGGGGGGGTGTCTGTTGATCTGTTGCTTCTGTGTGAGGTGCTGGGGCTGAGGTTGAGGGCGAATTCCTTTAGGATCCAGTCGAATGTGGGCACTGCTGCCTTGTATTGGTGGATCCGGTCGTAAAGTCTGTTCAAGTCCGGTGTGGAGTGGTGGGTCAGGTAGACATTTGGTTTTGAGGCACAGGCTGGAAGTATATTCATGGTAGCAGGGTGGAGATAACCACTTGTGCGTTGGGGAAAGTAGAAGAAGCTTTTTCAATCACTCCCTTGAGTGCTGTGGCCACCCTTTCCTGTTGTGGTCTCAGGTTGTTTGTGCCTGTGTATATTATTATGTGGCTGGGTGACTCTAGTTGGTACTCAGACAGAAGGTGTTTGGACACCAGAGTTTAGACACTGTGTATTCTGGAAAAAGTTTATTTTCTTGTATGTATTTCCCATTTGAGTCCATAAGGAGTACAATCTGTGGCTTGTGTATGTCCTCAGTAGGTGTGGGGGGGTTGTCAGGAGGGCTATCAGGTGGCTGACAGGGGGGTGCGATCTCCTGGGCTTGGGGCTCTTAACCTCTCTGGGGTATGTGGGACGTGACCATCCCACCTGCGGGACACACTATTCAACAGCCAGTGAAATAGCAGGGCGCCAAATTCAAAACGACAAAAATCTCATAATTCAAATTTCTCACACATACAAGTATTATACACCCTTTTATAGATAAGACTATTGTTAATCCAACCACATTGTCCGATTTGAAAATGGCTTTACAGCGAAAGCAAAACATTAGATTATGTTAGGACAGCGCCTAAAAAATAAAAGCCACACAGCCATTTTCCAACCAAGGAGAGGCGTCACAAAAAACAGAAATACAGCTAAAATTAAGCACTAACCTTTGATGATCTTCATCAGATGGCACTCATAGGACTTCATGTTACACAATACATGTATGTTTTGCTCAATAAAGTTCATATTTATATCCAAAATCCCCATTTTACATTGGCCCGTAATGTTCAGAAATGTTTTTCCTTCAAAAACCTCCGGTGAATGAGTACATCAATTTATAGAAATACTCATCATAAACGTTGATAAAATATTAAACTGTTATTCAAAGAATTATAGATAAACATCTCCTTAATGCAGGGGTCGGCAACCCAAAATGTTGAAAGAGCCATATTGGACCAAAAAAACAAAAAACAAATCTGTCTAGAGCCGCAAAAAATTAAAAGCCTTATATAAGCCTTATAATGAAGGCAACACATGCTGTAAGTGTCTATATTAGCTATATTAGCCTACTATCAAAATGATAAGTAGGCTACAAATACATAATGAGCATTCATAATTAAACGTTTATTTTACCTGCAGCACATCCTGGAGAGAATGACGCACCACGTGACTACTCTGCTGTACGATGGTGCTTTAAGTTTAACTTCCATTATAATATTAATGTATTATGTTTCGTTGCATTGATGAAATTATAGAAATACAATACAGAAATCAGATTTTTGATGTCATTTTTATTTTAGGATTCGAAAAAACAACAACAAAATGTGCAACGTGCATAATAGGCCTCCTGTAATTTCAGACCTCCCCATGGAAATAAAATGCAGTCCTTTTCAATCCTCAATAATACCATACAATCCTCTTCTCTTTTCCCCCTTATCTGGGCAAAAGACAGAGTGCAATAAAACAGCAGCCTGAAAAGGTAGAGTATATAAAATTTAAATAATACAGTTTAAGTTCGATTTCTGTGCATTATCCTCTTCTCTTTAGTTTTCTGCAAATGTGCAGCAGCTCCTCTTCTCTTTTGACACGCACAATACAATGCAGCCATCCTCGGACCTGAGCAACAAAACACAATAATATCCCTATGTGTCATTCCAAATATATACTGACAAAAATCAGAAATCACTTTATAAAAACAGCCACTTTGTTACTAAATATGTACCTATGACAGGATTGTGTTCTTACTCGTTTAATGTGACTTCTGTTTTCGGACATCACTGGACATAGGGCATGTAAGATGTAACTTTAATCTTCACGCAGGACTGCAAGTTCTCATCTGTGAGGTGGGTGCGGTATTTGGATTTTATGTAGTTCATGTTTGAGAATATCTGCTCGCACAGGTATGTTAATCCAAAGATGGATAATACTCCAAATGCATATTTCTTCATGTTCCTATAACTGTCAGGAAGAATGGAAATGTCTTTCCACGTTACTCTTTTTGTTATTTGACAACTTCTCATTACAAAGCAAACATGCAGGCAATCCTTCCGCATTGGCAATGAAAGCAAATGATTCGGTCCAAGAACTGTGGAATCCCTCTGTTCTCCTCAGCTATCTTTCTCTTTTTCCCTTTGGGATCCATGGCCCATGACACACCCGCCGGTTTGTTTGCAACAGCCACCTGTCTGGCACTACGCCGAGCTGAAAGAAACGTATGTCGCAGGCTATGACGTAAATCTTCGTTGACAGAAATGTTGAAATTAAATATTTAGTATACACATTTTTACAGCATTGGATAATAAATTATATTAAAACAAAAAATATATTCACACCATCTTTTTCCATTTTCATATTTTTGAAAAAGCTCCAGGGAGCCACTAGGGCGGCGCTAAAGAGCCGTATGCGGCTCTAGAGCCGCGGGTTGCCGACCCCCTCCTTAATGCAACCGCTGTGACAGATTTCAAAAAAGCTTCACAGGGAAAGCACACTTTGCAATAATCTGAGTACGGCGCTCAGAAAACAACAGCAGGCAATACAGATACCCGCTATTTTGGAGTCATCTAAAATCATAAATAGCAATATAAATATTCACTTACCTTTGATGATCTTCATCAGAATGCACTCCCAGGGATCCCAGGTCCACAATAAATGTTGTTTTGTTCGATAAAGTACATAAATTATGTCCAAATACCTCCTTGTTGTTAGCGCGTTCAATAAGCTACTCCAAATGTAGGAAGAGCGCCGAAACTTTCACGACGAAAAGTTAAAAAAAGTTATATTTATGTTCGTAGAAACATGTCAAACGATGTATAGCATCAATCTTTAGGGCCTTTTTAACGTAAAACCTCAATAATATTCCAACCGGACGATTCCAATGTCTTGAAAAATGTAATGGAACACAGCTACCTCTCATGTGAACGCGCACCAAGGAACTCATGTCCTTTCCTGAGTCAACAACTTCCAACTTCCTTTGTTCGCTCTCTGTTCACCATAGAAGCCTCAAACAACGTTCTAAAGACTGTTGACATCTAGTGGAAGCCTTAGGAAGTGCAAAATGAACCCTAAGTCACTGTGTGTTAGATAGGCAATCACTTGAAAAAACTACAAGCTTCAGATTTCCCACTTCCTGGTTGGATTTTTCTCAGGTTTTTGCCTGCCAAATGAGTTATGTTATACTCACAGACATCATTCAAACAGTTTTAGAAAACAGTTTTAAAACAGTTTTCGAAAAATTGGTTCAATTACATATTCAATAAGTTTAGCCAAATTTTAATAGGTATTTAAATTTGAATTTGCTTTTCAATGGCGTAGAATTCCCTGCGTGCTTTCTCTCTCAGTTCATTCACTGCATCATTAAGGTGTCCAGTTGAGCTTATTTTTAACCCTAAGTAATTGTAGTGTGTACAGTACTCTATATATTTTGTACCAATTGAGAACTTTGGTCTAATTCCCTGAGATCTGGATCTTCTCTGGAAAATCTTTATTTTAGTCTTTTTGGGGTTTACTGCCAGGGCCCAGGTCTGGCAGTAGTGCTCTAGCAGGTCCAGGCTCTGCTGTAGGCCATGTGCTGTGGGTGACAGCAGGCATAGGTCATCTGCGAAGAGTAGGCATTTAACTTCTAACACCAGGGGCTGAGGATTTTTCTAGAATAGTGGCCAATTCGTTAATGTAAATATTGAAGAGTGCAGGGCTCAGATTGCAACCCTGGCGAAGGCCCCACCCCTGGTTAAAGAATTCTGTTCTTTTCTTACCAATTTTAATGTTGCACGTATTGCCAGTATACATAGATTTTATTATGTCATATGTTTTACCCCCTACACCACTTTCAATCACTTTGTAGAACAGTCCTGTATGCCAAATAGAATCAAATGCTTTTTGGAAGTCGATAAAGCAAGCGTATATTTTGGTATTATTTTGGTGGACATGTTTATCTATCAGGGTGTGTAAGGTGTAAATATGATCAGTTGTGCGATGTTTTGGTATAAATCCAATTTGGCTTTTACTCAAGACATTGTGCTTATTAAGCAAGTGTAGAACTCTTATATTGATAATACTACAGAAAACCTTCCCCAGGTTACTGTTCACACAAATGCCTCTGTAATTGTTAGGATCAAATTTGTCTCCGTTCTTAAAGATTGGGGTTATGA
The DNA here is from genome assembly GCF_901001165.1 of Salmo trutta. NCBI lineage: Eukaryota > Metazoa > Chordata > Actinopteri > Salmoniformes > Salmonidae > Salmo > Salmo trutta. Next base: position 43,068,727 of record NC_042978.1, on the reverse strand, counting down.
GTCCTTGAATCCAGATGTCAGGGAAATAACCTTCACTCAGAATCAAATTAAACAGTTTTAATATAGCCAATTGAAATTTTGCACTAGTGAGTTTGAGCATCTCATTTAGGATGCCATCAGGTCCGCATGCTTTTTTAAATTTGAGAGCCTGAAGTTTCTTATAGAGCTCCTGGTCAGTAATTGGGGAGTCCAATGGATTTTGATTGTCCTTTATAGCTTTTTCTAATCCATTCAACTTCTCATGAATTTGGCGTTGTTCTGCGTTTGTGTCAATTTGAACGGTGTTGTAGAGTGTTGTAAAATGGGTTGTCCATATGTCACTATTTTGTATCGCTAATTCCTCTTGTTTAGATTTTTTTAGTTTTTTCCAATTTTGCCAGAAGTTGTTTGTGTTTATGGACTCCTCAATGAGTGTCAGCTGCTTGCTGTTGTACTGTGCTTTTTTGGTTCTGAGTGTACGTTTATAGTCGTAATTCATCATTATTTGGGTCTCTGTGCTTTTGTTTGGATAGTGTTCTAAGTTTTTTCCTTATAATTTTACAATCTGCATCAAACCAGTTGTCATCTGTGATCTTTTTTGTTTTGTTTTTTAACCATTTCAATTGTGCTTCTTTTGCCGTTTGCCTGAATATATAGTTGATGTTTCGTACTGCTAGATTGATGCCTTCTTTACTGTGAGTGAATGTGGTATCCAGAAAGTTATCTAAGAGTGTTTGGATATTTTGGTTCCAGGTTGCTTTCTGGTATTCTTCTGTGCTGTTTTGGGCCCATCTGTATGAATTCATGATGTTGTACAGCTTACTGGGCTGTGAATGTGTGTTTGTTTCCATGTCTGTTCTTTTGAGGAACAATGTAATTTGGCTGTGATCAGACAGGTGTTAGTGGCTTGACAGTGAATGAGCTGAGAGAGAAAGGGTCAATGTCTGTGATCATATAGTCTACTGTACTGTGGCCAAGAGGTGAGCAGTAGGTGAATCTCCCCAAAGAGTCCCCCCGTAACCTACCATTGACAAAGTACAGACCCAGGCTTCTACAGAGCTGCAAAAAATCCCTTCCGTTTTTGTTGACGGTGCTGTCACTGTTGTTTCTATGGGGGAGAATAAGACAGTTAGAAACAGTATGGCCTGTAATAAAGCTGTCCCCTCGTGTGCTCGTTAGATCAGGTAGTGTTCCTGTGCGCGCATTTGTGTCCCCACAGATGAGCACATTTCCCTGGGCCTGGAAATGGCACGTCTCTTCCTCAAGGGTGGGGAAGATCTCCCCTGAGTAATATGGCGATTCTGAGGGGGGATATATATTGCGCAAAGGAACACATATTTTTCTGTCAGTACAAGTTATTTTTTTTGTTTTAACCAAATGTGATATTTGCCAATTTTCAGGGGATCAATTAGATTTTGTAGTTCGGATTTGTACCAAATGATCAATCCTCCAGAGTCTCTGCCTCTATTGACAGAGCTGTGTTTTTGTGATGGCACAATGACCTCTCTGTAGCCTGTGGGACAGTGAGTGACAATGTCAGCCTTACACCATGTCTCGTGCAGAATGATGACATCAACATCTTTAAGATTTTTGTTGAACTCCAGTGCTAAACTCTTCAGTCCAAAGGTTGATGAGTTTAGGCCCTGAATGTTCCACATGCTAACTGATAGTGATTTCATGTTGCAGAAAGAAAGAATAGCAGTCAGAAATACAGTAACTACTAACTAATAAGTTGTTAAGAGTGAGATAAACAGGATATCAGCTAACATTTTTTCTGTTATATATATAAATATTCCTATTCATTGAACAAGTACATTCTAGTACAATAGGTCTCTCTCTCTCCAGGCAATTTTCAAAAGTAAAAAAATGACTAAAAACCTGTTTGTTCTAACCACAATACAGGACAGAGGTAAAAATGTGAAAATTCACTTCAGACGTGAGACAGAGGACAATATACAGAAAGGTCTATCAGGTCTCAGTGGAGGTTTATCATTGACCACTGAAAGTCTCACATAATTGTTTTGTATATTTCCACTATATTTAGAGCAGCTGAGATTATGGTTATTTTACCAGAATCTTTATTATGGTTATTTTACCAGTTAAATATTATGGCCATGGCCTAATAACAAAAATAGAACCAAACCAACAGGATAGCATAAATATGACAAACCAACGCCACAGTTATTCTTTCATTACTTCTGGACACAGAAGACACCATGCAAAACATGTAAATAATTGCTTTATCATGTCAAGGAGAATGGAAGACGCTCAGAGACCAATACTGCCATGGGGTCTCTATTTTGGTTATTGTTGTCGACAAAAGAATGTCAGAACACTGTACTTTGGTCAATTCTATTGTTTTTAGGTCAGAACCCTTCACCTTGATCGGTTCTGTTGTTTTTAAGTCAGAACACTTCACCTTGGTCGGTTCTATTGTTTTTAGGTCAGAACCCTTCACCTTGATCGGTTCTGTTGTTTTTAGGTCAGAACCCTTCACCTTGGTCGGTTCTGTTGTTTTTAGGTCAGAACACTTCACCTTGATCGGTTCTGTTGTTTTTAGGTCAGAACACTTCACCTTGATCGGTTCTGTTGTTTTTAGGTCAGAACCCTTCACCTTGATCGGTTCTGTTGTTTTTAGGTCAGAACACTTCACCTTGATCGGTTCTGTTGTTTTTAGGTCAGAACCCTTCACCTTGATCGGTTCTGTTGTTTTTAGGTCAGAACACTTCACCTTGGTCGGTTCTGTTGTTTTTAGGTCAGAACACTTCACCTTGGTCGGTTCTGTTGTTTTTAGGTCAGAACACTTCACCTTGGTCGGTTCTGTTGTTTTTAGGTCAGAACACTTCTTCTGTTCCCTTGACAGTTTAATATTCAACTGAAAAGGTATTTTCTCATCAGCCTATAACCTTATGAACCTAACATGGCCTGAACCCACTGGCTTGTTTATGGCTTTGTTCCATGGCTGCTCCGCAAGGAGGATCAATGATTTATCATCTGCACATTCAGCTGCTAGGCTATAGCCTACCCCCTACCCCCTCCATAAAAATGCACAAACATACGGAAATGCATACACACACACACACACACACACACACACACACACACACACACACACACACACACACACACGCACACACACACTCTCTCTCTTTCTTATCATGAGCTATTTAATAAGGCAGACTAGAAGGCTTTAATTATCCATAAAACGTTTGTGGCTTGAATTGATTGATTTATTGATTTTATTTGCCAGCAACAACAACAAAAAACACATACGCACAGTACATACAGTACCAGTCAAAAGTTTGGACACACCGACTCATTCAAGGGTTTTTCTTTATTTTTACTATTTTCTACATTGTAAAATAATTGTGAAGACATCAAAACCACGAAATAACACATATGGAATCATGTAGTAACCAAAAAAGTGTTAAACAAATAAAAATACATTTTAGATTTTAGATTCTTCAAAGTAGCCACCCTTTGGCTTGATGACAGATTTGCATTCTCTCAACCAGCTTCATGAGGTAGTCCCACATATGCTGAGCACTTGTTGGCTGCTTTTCCTTCACTCTGCGGTCCAACTCCCAAACCATCTCAATTAGGGTTGAGGTCGGGTGATTGTGGAGGCCAGGTCATCTGATGCAGCACTACATCACTCTCGTTCTTGGTCAAACAGCCCTTATACAGCCTGGAGGTGTGTTTTGGGTCATTGTCCTGTTGAAAATTCAAAACAAATCACTGACAGTGTCACCAGCAAAGCCCCCCCACACCATCACACCTCCTCCTTCATACTTCACGGTGGGAACCACACACGCGGAGATCATCTGTTCACCTACTCTGCGTCTCACAAAGACTTTGCTCAGGTTTCGTTGCAGCAATTGGACCATGAAGGCCTGATTCACACAGTCTCATCTGAACAGTTGATGTTGAGATGTGTCTGTTAATAGAACTCTGTGAGGTGCAATCTGAGGTGCAGTTAATTGCCGATTTCTGAGGCTGGTAACTCTAATGAACATTTCATCTGCAGCAGAGGTAACTCTGGGTCTTCCTTTCCTGTGGCAGTTCTCATGAGAGCCAGTTTCATCATAGCGCTTGATGGTTTTTGCAACTGCACTTGAAGAAACTTTCAAAGTTCTTGACATTTTCCGGATTGACTGACCTTCATGTCTTAAAGTAATGATGGACTGTCATTTCTCTTTGCTTATTTGAGCTGTTCTTGCCATAATATGGACTTGGTCTTTTACCAGATACAGTGATTGGCTCAAATGCATTATGAAGGCAAGAAATTCAACAAATTAACTTTCAAAAAGGCCCACCTGTTAATTGAAATGCATTCCAGGTGACTAACTCATGAAGCTGGTTGAGAGAATGCCAAGAGTGTGCAAAGCTGTCATCAAGGCAAAGGGTTGCTACTTTGAAAAATATCAAATATAAAATATATTTTGATTTGCTTAACACTTTTTTTGGTTACTACCTGATTCCATGTGTTATTCATAGTTTTGATGTCTTCACTATTATTCTACAATGTAGAAGATAGTAAAAATAGAGAAAAACCCTGGAATGAGTAGGTGTCCCCAAACTTTTGACTGGTATCGTACATTTTGATAAGGTGACAGTGATATCACAATAAAGTCAGAGACTTATTTCTATTGTGGTTCCTACATTCCATGGAGTAAAAACATGACAACATTAGGCTACATCAATACAGATACATTACATACAGATTTAGAATTGTCTTTTTATTGCTCAATCATTAGCCAGCTTTTGACTTTCTTTTGAAATTAAGTTCTGGTTGGCATGGCTTTGATTTGCTGTGGTAGTTTGTTCCACTCAATCGCACCGGTATAATAGAATAGGGCAGAGTGAGAGACAAATACCAAACAGTACTATTTATGGTCAGTGAATCCAAATAATTCAAATGACTATAAACTTAACATACTTGTTATCAGTAGCTTACGTCTCTCATGTTTTGTAAACTAAAATCCCACCATCAGATTTCTAAATGGGCCATCTCTGTTGTCTCACCACAAATCCTAACCCAGGAAGCACCCATCATTAGGAGGCCATGATCAAGGGCAGGTGAAGTTTTGAATACTGAGCAGCAGCAGTGGTGTGCAAATATCCCCAGGTACTTCCTGCACAAGCTTGTCCTATCACCCCTCACACACCAGCTACTGTAGGTCTAGCCATGTAAACATGAAGCACAGCAGAGCTTTCTGAGGTAATGTATATGTAACCGGTGTGAAATGGCTAGCTATTTAGTGGTGCGCGCTAGTAGCGTTTCAATTGCACTGAAGCATGCATGAGAGCATCAGCTCTTCTGGATGACCGTGTGATAATGCTCTCGGTAGCCAATGTGAACAAAACCTTTAAACAGGTCAATATTCACAAAGCTGCTGGGCCAGACGGATTACCAGGAAGTGTACTCAAAGCATGCACGGACCAACTGTCAAGTGTCTTCACTGACATTTTCAACCTCTCCCTGACCGAGTCTGTAATACTGACATGTTTCAAGCAGATCACCATAGTCCCTGTGCCCAAGGAAGGGAAGGTAACCTGCCTAAATGATTACCGCCCCGTGGCACTCGCACAGGCAGCCATGAAGTGCTTTGAAAGGCTGGTCATGGCTCAACAGCATCCTCCCGGACACCCTAGACCCACTACAATTTGCAAACCGCTCCAACAGATCCACAGATGACGCAATCTCAATCGCACTCCACACTACCCTTTCTCACCTGGCCAAAAGGAACACCTATGTGAGAATGCTGTTCATTGACTACAGCTCAGCGTTCAACACCATAGTGCCCACGAAGCTCATCACTAAGCTAAGGACTCTGAGACTAAACACCTCCTTCTGCAACTGGATCCTGGACTTCCTGTCGGGCCGCCCCCAGGTGGTAAGAGTAGGTGTGCCACGCTGATGCTTAACACTGGGGCCCCTCAGGGCTGTGTACTTAGTCCCCTCCTGTATTCCCTGTTCACCCACGACTGCATGGCCAAACACAACTCCAAAAGCATCATTAACTTTGCTGACGACCTCAACAGTGGTAGGCTTGATCACCGACAACGATGAGACGGCCTGTAAGGAGGAGGTCAGAAAACTGGCAGTCTGGTACCAAGACAACAACCTCTCCCTCAATGTGAGCAAGACGAAAGAGCTGATCGTGGACCACAGGAAAAGGCGGGCTGAACAGGCCCCCATTAACATCGACAGGGCTGTAGTGGAGCGGGTCGAGAGTTTCAAGTTCCTTGGTGCCCACATCACCAACGAACTATCATGGTCCAAACGCACCAAGACAGTCATGAAGAGGGCACGACAAAACCTTTTGCCCCTCAGGAGACTGAAAGAATTTGTCATGGGTCCCCAGATCCTCAAAATCTTCTACAGCTGCACCATCGAGGGCATCCTGACCGGTTGCATCACCACCTGGTATGGCAACTGCTTGGCATCTGAGTGTAAGGCGCTACAGAGGGTAGTGCGAACGGCCCAGTACATCACTGGGGCCAAGCTTCCTGCCATCCAGGACCTATATTATAGGCGGTGTCAGAGGAAAGCCCATAAAATTGTTAGAGACTCCAGTCACCCATGTTATAGACTGTTTTCTCTGCTACCGCACGGCAAGTAGGACCAAAAAGCTCCTCAACAGCTTCTACCCCCAAGCCATAAGACTACTGAACAATTCATAAAATCGCCACCGGATAATTTACATTGACCCCCCCTGCCTTTTGTACACTGCTGCTCCTCGCTGGTTGTTTTTTACCTATGCATAGTCACTTCGCCCCCACCTACATGTACAGATTATCTCAACTAGCCTGTACCCCCGCACACTGTCTCGGTACCGGTGCCCCCTGTACATAGCCTCGTTATTGTTATTCTTATTGTGTTACTTTTTATTATTACTTTATTGCTATCCGTATTAACGCAGTTAGAAGGAGCTCAGCCGTCACCTTGAAGAATGTGTTTCCCTGGCTCTGCAAGGGTCGTGGCTTTTGTGGAGCGATAGCTAATGATGCTTCGCGAGAGGTAGTTGTTGATGTGTTCAGAAGGTCCCTGGTTCAAGCTCAGGTTGGGGCAAGGAGAGGGACGGAAGCAAAACTGGTACACATAAGCTGCTGTTTAGCTGTAATCAGGAGATTTTTGACTAACCTTTACTTGCTTTCTTTGTTTCTTGATTCAGAATAACAGTGTATCTTGTAAATGTCCGTGTCCAGGTGGTAAAAATAAATAAACACAGAGAAAATTTGGAAACATATTAAATACACGTTTTTCACAGAGTGAGGAATTCCCTCACCATTTCAGCTGCCAGACATCTTGCATTTCCTGACATCTTTGCAGGAACTAGTAATTTCTATGCTCCCCGGCCATGTGTAGAAGTAGATGACAGCTCGTCACACAGTGCGACCAAAAGAAAGATCTACACACATGCAAGAAGCATTTCTCACTTGACACAAAACGTGGATTTTATATCTTTCAGCATTTAAAAAAAAATGTTTTACTACCTGCTAAACTTTACACTAGCGAAGCTGTAACGGTGATATGGAGAATCACATATCCTGTTACGGATTTAGTTTCAAATCACATGGTATACACCATCCAACAAAATCCTTACTTGCTGGTTCCTTCTCGACAATACAACAACAGGTCCCACTGTAGCTCAGTTGGTAGAGCATGGCGCTTGCAACGCCAGGGTCGTGGGTTCGATTCCCACGGGGGACCAGTATTTAAAAAATGTAATAAAAATGTATGCACTCTACTGTAAGTCGCTCTGGATAAGAGCATCTGCTAAATGACTACAATGTAAATATAAAAAAATTGAATATGAACATAAAGTAAATGGCTGAATAGAATAAACACTTTAGCACAAGTATAATACAGGACTGCACAATTTATTGTCCAATATTTAGCAAACAGAGTAATAATTAACGCAAAAATAGCCATAAAAAAGCAAAGTCGAGCAGGAACCAGCAAGACGTGCGCCCTCCTAAGCGCTGCTGTAGCTACTAAAGGTCTTACTGTAGTCTACATTAGAAAGTCCTATTTTGATGGCTCTGCTGCCAATCTGTCTCAGCTCACCTGGTAACAAACCAATGGTCGTTCAACATGATAGGCAACAGAGAAGAAATCAAGATATGCCAATGTTGCATTGTGTGAAAAAGTAAGCCTAAAAATGTATTGCGGTTTTGAGGGCAGGCAGGCACGTAGGAATACCTAAAATGCCATTTAAAAAATATATACACTACCGTTAAAAAGTTTGGGGTCAGTACATTTTTTGTCCATTAAAATAACATCAAATTGATCAGAAATACAGCGTAGACATTGTTAATGTTGTAAATGACTATTGTAGCTGGAAACTGCAGATTTTTTTACTGAATATCTACACAGGCGTATAGAGGCCCATTATCAGCAACCTTCACTCCTGTGTTCCAATGGCACATTGTGGTAGCTAATCCAGGTTTATCATTTTAAAAGGCTAATTGATCATTAGAAAACCATTTTGCAATTATGTTAGCACAGCTGAAAACTGTTGATCTGATTAAAGAAGCAATAAATTTGGCCTTTATCTGGAGCATCAGCATTTGTGGGTTCGATTACAGGCTCAAAATGGCCAAAAACAAACCACTTTCTTCTGAAACTCGTCAGTCTATTCTTGTTCTGAGAAATTAAGGCTATTCCATGCAAGAAATTGCCAAGAAACTTAAGATCTGGTACAACGCTGTGCACTACTCCCTTCACAGAACAGCACAAACTGACTCTAACCAGAATAGAAAGAAGAGTTGGAGGCCCCGGTGCACAACTGAGCAAGAGGACAAGTACATTAGAGTGTCTAGTTTGAGAAACAGACACCTCACAAGTCCTCAACTGGCAGCTTCATTAAATAGTACCCGCAAAACACCAGCCTCAACGTTAACAGTGAAGAGGCGACTCCGGGATGCTGGCCTTCTAGGCAGAGTTCCTCTGTCCAGTGTCTGTGTTCTTTTGCCCATCTTCATCTTTTCTTTTTATTGGCCAGTCTGAGATATGGCTTTTTCTTTGCAACTCTGCCTAGAGGGCCAGCATCCCACGACCCCCAAAAATTACAGAACCCGCGGGAAAAGGGGTGCGCGCTTCTCAAGCAACCGCAAGCAAGCCTCCTATAGAATGCAGACGTGCAAGAGGGGAGCTTCGAGAAGCCGCAGCCACTATATCTATGGCGGCACCAAAAAAGAACAAACACAAAGTAAGCACTCAAAATAAATGCACAAACTGAAAGAAATAACTTAGCAAATGACATCAATAACTGGTAACGGCCAAATGAGGAGTATGAAATAGTCACAACCGAATCAGCACACAAGGCAGAGCAGGGCTTGTGCCATCACAGGGTGCGAATTCAAACCCAGACATGGGATACACTGGTACACTGGTGTGTTTCATTGATCCAGGGACTTGAACCTTATGCAGCTCGGCGCTCATATAGGCTGAAGTGCAGTCACGGCACTTCTAAAGTGGTCTGAACTGTCTTGAAGTAATCCCACTTCAATGCATAGTCGAATGACCTTCCGACTTCCGCATCCCTCACCTCATAATGCATACATGAGCAGTTCTGGAGTTACAGGGGGGAGAAGAGGGAGGCTATGCTCAAGGCTGGAGGGGCTTTCTGGGATCAAGGTGAAGTGGAAGTGGTGATGTGGAGGCACACACTGGTTCAAAGTTTAACTCTTTATTGACCCTATTTCTGACACACAGAACCCTTCCTCCAACCCCTCTTTCTCTCTATGTACAGTCGTGGCCAAAAGTTTGGAGAATGACACAAATATAAATTTTCAAAGTCTGCTGCCTCAGTTTGTATGATGGCAATTTGCATATACTCCAGAATGTTATGAAGAGTGATCAGATGAATTGCAATTAATTGCAAAGTCCCTCTTTGCCATGCAAATGAACTGAATCCCCCAAAAACATTTCCACTGCATTTCAACCCTGCCACAAAAGGACCATCGGACATCATGTCAGTGATTCTCTCGTTAACACAGGTGTGAGTGTTGACGAGTACAAGGCTGGAGATCACTCTGTCATGCTGATTGAGTTCGAATAACAGACTGGAAGCTTCAAAAGGAGGGTGGTGCTTGGAATCATTGTTCTTCCTCTGTCAACCATGGTTACCTGCAAGGAAACACGTGCCGTCGTCATTGCTTTGCACAAAAAGGGCTTCACAGGCAAGGATATTGCTGCCAGTAAGATTGCACCTAAATCAACCATTTATCGGATCATCAAGAACTTCAAGGAGAGCGGTTCAATTGTTGTGAAGAAGACTTCAGGGCACCCAAGAAAGTCCAGCAAGCGCCAGGACCATCTCCTAAAGTTGATTCAGCTGCAGGATCGGGGCACCACCAGTACAGAGCTTGCTCAGGAATGGCAGCAGGCAGGTGTGAGTGCATCTGCACGCACAGTGAGGCGAAGACTTTTGGAGGATGGCTGGTGTCAAGAAGGGCAGCAAAGAAGCCACTTCTCTCCAGGAAAAACATCAGGGACAGACTGATATTCTGCAAAAGGTACAGGGATTGGACTGCTGAGGACTGGGGTAAAGTCATTTCTCTGATGAATGCCCTTTCCGATTGTTTGGGGCATCCGGAAAAAAGCTTGTTTGGAGAAGACAAGGTGAGCACTACTAGCAGTCCTGTGTCATGCCAACAGTAAAGCATCATGAGACCATTCATGTGTGGGGTTGCTTCTCAGCCAAGGGAGTGGGCTCACTCACAATTTTGCCTAAGAACACAGCCATGAATAAAGAATGGTACCAACACATCCTCCGAGAGCATCTTCTCCAAACCATCCAGGAACAATTTGGTGACAAACAATGCCTTTTCCAGCATGATGGAGCACCTTGCCATAAGGTTCGGGGAACAAAACATCAATATTTTGGGTCCATGGCCAGGAAACTCCCCAGACCTTAATTCCATTGAGAACTTGTGGTCAATCCTCAAGAGGTGGGTGCACAAACAAAAACCCACAAATTCTGACAAACTCTAGCATTGATTATGCAAAAATGAGCTGCCATCAGTCAGGATGTGGCACAGAAGTTAATTGACAGCATGCCAGGGCGGATTGCAGAGGTCTTGAAAAAGAAGGGTCAACACTGCAAATATTGACTCTTTGCATGAACTTCATGTAATTGTCAATAAAAGCCTTGTAATTATACTTCAGTATTCCATAGTAACATCTGACAAAAATATCTAAAGACACTGAAGAAGCAAACTTTGTGGAAATTAATATTTGTGTCATTCTCAAAATCTTTTGGCCACGACTGTATGTATGTATGTATGTATGTATGTATGTATGTATGTATGTATGTATGTGCGTGTGTGCGTGTGTGTGCGTGTGTGTGTTAAACTGTGGTCTTGGTCTAATGTATCAATCTAGGTCATATTTCTAAACCACCTGTTTTAGGGTTAACTTTAGCCACAGGGTCAACACCAGAGGAATGCCATTGCACCATTACCTCTTAGCTACAGTTTCAGTTGGTTGACCTCTAAATGTACCGGGGGAATTATTAGCCTGCATGTATATCTCTCTTTTGTGGAAAATTACAGGTAACAGTCAAAATAAAGGAAACACCAACATAATGTCTTAACAGGATGTTGGGCCACCACGAGCCGCCAGAACAGCTTCTATAACTGGGTTGAGTTCTGTTGACTGACACAGACAGACAGACAGACAGACAGACAGACAGACAGACAGACAGACAGACAGACAGACAGACAGACACTTTAAACCATCTATGCTCCTTTGAGACCCCCCTTTCAAAGTCACTGAGATCTCTTCTTCTAGCCATTGTAGCCATTTTTATACATGACCCTAAGCATGATGGGATGTTAGTTGTTTAATTAACTCAGGAACTACACCTTTGTGGAAGCACCTGCTTTTAATATACTTTGTAACCCTCATTTACTCAAGTGTTTCCTTTATTTTTGGCAGTTAGCTGTTACAGTGCCTTCAGAAAATATTCATACCCCTTATTGCACATTTTGTTGTGTTACAGCTTGAATTCAAAGTGGATTAAATATATTTTGTTTTTCACCCATCTACACACAATAGCCCACAACGGCAAAGTGAAAACATGTTTTTAGACATTTTTGCACATTTATTGAAAATGAAATACAGAAATATATCTTATTTACATAAGTATTCACACCCCTGAGTTGAAACATGTTACGATAACCTTTGGCAGCGATTACAGCTGTGAGTCTTTCTTGGCAAGTCTCTAAGAGCTTTGCACACATGGATTGTACAATATTTGCACATTACTCATTAAAAAAAAATATCTGTCAAATGGTTGTTAATCATTGCTAGGCAGTCATTTTTAAGTCTTGCCATATAGTTTCAATTTGATTTATGTCAAAACTGTAACTACGCCCCTCAGGAACATTCAATGTCACCTTGGGAAGCAACACCAGTGTATATTGGCCTTGTGTTTTAGATTATTGTCCTGCTGAAAGGTGAATTTTGTCTACCAGTAAATGTTGGAAAGCAGACCGAAACAGGTTTTCCTCTAGGATTTTTCCAGTGCTTAGCTCCATTCCATTTTTTTATCCTGAAAAAAAACAGACCCTTAACATGATGCAGCCACAACCATGCTTGAAAAGGTGAAAAGTGGTTGTCAGTGATACAGAATGTTGTGTTGGATTTGCCCCAAACATAATGCTTTGTATTCAGAATATAAAGTTGATTTCTTTGTCACATTTTTTGCAGTTTTACTTTAATGCCTTGTTGCAAACAGGATGCATGTTATGGAATATTTTTCAACAGTACAGGCTTCCTTCTTCCACTCTGTCATTTAGATTAGTATTGTGGATTAACTACAATGTTGTTGACCCATCTTCAATGTTTCTCTTTTCACAGCCATTAAACTCTGTAACTGTCTTAAAGTCACCATTGGTCTCATGGTGAAATCCCCGAGCGGTTTCCTTCCTCTCCGGCAACTGAGTTAGGAAGGACGCCTGTATCTTTGTAGTGACTGGGTGTATTGATACACCATCCAAATTGTACAGTGCCTTCAGAAAGTATTTCTTTACTTTTTCCACATTTTGTTTTGTTTCAGCCTGAATTTAAAATTGATTAAATGTATATATTTTTTGTCACAGGCCTACACACAATACCCATAATGTTAAAGTGAAATTATGTTTTAAGACATTTTTGCAATTTAATAAAAATGAAAAGCTTGAGTCAATAAGTATTCAACCGCTTTCTTATGGCAAGCATAAATAAGCAAATTGTTACTCCTGAACTTAACAAGTCACTTAAGTTGCATGGGCTCTCACTGTTTAGCAATAGTCCAGCGTCATGTCCAAATCATCCAAAAGCATTTCAAATTGATTGTGAAGCTCAACAAAGTCACATAGATGATTTGAAAATGATGCGCGAAAATGTTTGTGCCACAAATGCGAAAACATTAGCATGTGGAAACAGTAACAGGGAAATGGGTAAGATAAAAACCACTGTGTCATTTTGTAATTTGGGTTAACTATCCCTTTAATTTTCACAACCTTTCTGGGCTTTTAGACATCACACAAAAACAACGCTCCTAAAATAACGAGGGGTGATATACAACTAATCACTTAATTAAGAAAAGTAGAGAGTGATCATCTAGCCATATGTAGAGCAAACAGCTCCAACAAACTCTGTTTCCTCCATAGACACAGTTTGCTGTTGAAGGAAGAGCAGTGAGACTCTAAAAAGCTCATTAGAGATGCAGGATTTTAATTTGAGCCAGTTTAATGTGAACACTGAGGCTGTACCCGCTTTAAATTACAGTTTTAACAGTGGCCTAGGAATGTAGGCCTACCATAATGTAGACCTACCAAAAACAATGGAGAAAATGCATCCCATAACATTTTAACATGGAAATAGCTGTTCTATTACTCAGCCTACAGTAGCAGCCAATCTGTGGTGTTCAATGTAGTGTTCAACATTCCATGATGCTTTTTTTTAACATGCAGGACTTGACATGAACCTGTTTATCCACTTGTCCTTCAGACAAGGAGGTGACTGAAAATGTTTTTGTGTTGTTTGACACAAGAAACCACTTTACAAAATAAAATTGATATTTATTCCCATACCATTATTACAGAGAATCAGACACATAATGCTATCCTCTGTCTGTTGGCTACTTATCTTATTCAAGCCTGTCTCAAAATACAACAATGCCCCTTTAAGACAAAAAAAAGCTCTTTACCTGACTCACTTTTCAAAGATGTCTAGAAATGTACAGGTTTTGTGCCCTTATAGGAAGCAATCACTCCCCTATTGCTGACTACAAATGATCTATAACTGGGCTAACTGGGCTACTCACTAACTATCAAAGGATATGAACGAAATGTACACACCTGACTACATGTAGCTCTCGCTTTGATCTCAAAACAAACGCATCTACTCATGACCGCTCATGCTGTAAACACAGTCCAGTTCAAAGTAAATGGCACAGATCCATATATGGCAAGGGTCTATTTGCATGTAGGCCTACTGCAGCTCTGATTGGTTATGCCGCACTGATCCGTGTAGAGTGCAGGCTGAGTCTTGTGCAATAGAATCCTACTCAGATGCGTTCTGCCTACAACAAAATCTCTTGCATAGTTCGTTTTGATTCGGTATGGTGCAATAAAAGTGGCTAATATTGCATTGATCACAATTGCCATAGTAAAGGGATACATTGATAGTGTTAACTAACAGGGTAAACTCCAGAAAGTTGAGTGCTTCTCTCTGTGGGCTGACAGTTCTTCTGTGCAGCAGTCCCGGGTGAGCTTCGCAGCAGTCCCGGGGCTACTGCGTACCCGTGTGCAGTTTAGAGAGAACATTGGCCAACGGGCTGATGATGATTATTATTATTGTAGACTAAATAACCGGTCGATATGTTCTCTCATTGATCTGAGGTCTCATTGATCTGCTCTCTGAGACTCTTGGGTCGATCCGGGTCTAATACATCTCAATCACCATTTTACCACTACATAAGGGCATTGAAGAGAATGATTGTGTCATCTAGGAGGGTGTGTTAGAGGTGTGTTGATTTTATGTTGACGATACTGTGCAGTTTTATCCTGAAGTACAGTATTGAGTGTGAGCTGTGGTACCGTTGTACTCCCAGTATATTGCAGCCTTTTCAGAAATGGGTGTAGGTGGGTGGGGGGGGGGCTTGGTTGGGGGATGATCGTTCATAAAAAAAAAATCTCTCTGCACGTGGCCAGAATCTTAGAGGATGACCTCTGACCCTTTCCGAGAATCACTCAAGGAAAACATACCCCTACTGTGTGTGTGTAAGGAAGAGAGTTGGTTAGCCCGTACGTAGCCTGTTGGGTAAACGTTTGAACAGTTTTCACATGAGGGCCTGTATTCACAAAGCTTCTCAGAAAATATCTCAGAAATCCTGTTAAAACCTCTTTTAAAGCTAGAACCCTTAATTGAAACAATAACAAAGTGGATACCCTGCCTTTGTTTTAGTAAAAAATCTTAGGGATGGGCCTGGAGAAATGTAATCACTCTCAAATTCATGGACAGAGCTCTGGATGCAAGGACTTACCATCCATGATATAAAAAAGTATAGTTATAACCATTTTTTGAGGCTATACAGTGTTTGTTTACATTTACATTGTTTACAAACACTGGAGTAAATTCAGATTATATTTTGTGTTCTGATGAGGTGTGACAGTTGAACTAAGCCCATGAAACATTTATAAGTTATATTCTTCAAGAATCAATGGGTATACAGTATATAATTAATTTAATTTAAGTCCAAAAATGGATGTAGCAACTAAAGATTTTAGCTTTAAAACAAACAATTAGTAAGGATGATTACGGTTAAGACACTCTGAGCAAGGATTAAAATATACTCATAAAAGTTTTTCAGCTGGTAATCACAACAGTTTGAGGTAGCACAAAGGAAAAAATGTAGTGACTCTCAGTGACATTGGGGGATTTTGATTAAGCTGAACCGGGGTGCACTGGGCTCTGGCCCGTGACATGAATGAGCAAAAGCATTGAGGCAAGAGCGCTGCTCGATCATGTTGTCAACAAGGCAGCATGATGCATCTTTCAGAAAATGTTTCCATTAAATGTACACTACTGTTCAAAAGTTTGGGGTCATTTAGACATTTTTTGTCCATTAAAATAACATGAAATTGATCAGATATACAGTGCAGACATTGTTAATCTTGTAAATGACTATTGTAGCTGGAAACGGCTGATTTCTTCATGGAATATCTACATTGGCGTACAGAGACCCATTATCAGCAACCATCACTCCTGTGTTCCAATGGCACGTTGTGTAAGCTAATCCAAGTTTATCATTTTAAAAGGCGTGTTTTAAAAGGCGTGTGTTCAACAGTGAAGAGGTGACTCCGGGATGCTAGCCCTCTAGGCAGAGTTGCGAAGAAAAAGCCATATCTCAGACTGGCCAATAAAAAGAAAAGATTAAGATGGGCAAAAGAACACAGACACTGGACAGAGGAACTCTGCCTAGAAGGCCAGCATCCTGATTCCGCCTCTTCACTGTTGACGTTGAGACTGGTGTTTTGCGGGTACTATTTAATGAAACTGCCAGTTGAGAACTTGTGGGGTGTCTGTTTCTCAAACTAGACACTCTAATGTACTTGTCCTCTTGCTCAGTTGTGCACCGGGGCCTCCCACTCCTATTTCTACATTTACATCATTTAGCAGACGCTCTTATCCAGAGTGACTTACAAATTGGTGCATTCACCTTATGATATCCAGTGGAACAACCACTTTACAATAGTACATCTTTATATTTTTGGGGGGGGAGGGTGGGGGGGTTAGAAGGATTACTTAATCCTATCCCAGGTATTCCTTAAAGAGGTGGGGTTTCAGGTGTCTACGGAAGGTGGTGATTGACTCCGCTGTCCTGGCGTCGTGAGGGAGCTTGTTCCACCATTGGGGTGCCAGAGCAGCGAACAGTTTTGACAGGGCTGAGCGGGAACTGTGCTTCCGCAGAGGTAGGGAGGCGAGCAGGCCAGAGGTGGATGAACGCAGTGCCCTTCTTTGGGTGTAGGGACTGATCAAAGCCTGAAGGTACGGAGGTGCCGTTCCCCTCACAGCTCTGTAGGCAAGCACCATGGTCTTGTAGCAGATGCGAGCTTCAACTGGAAGCCAGTGGAGTGTGCAGAGGAGCGGGGTGACGTGAGAGCGGGGTGACGTTTCTATTCTGGTTATAGACAGTTTGTGCTGTTCTGTGAAGGAAGTAGTACACAGCGTTGTATACAATTTTCAGTTTCTTGTCAATTTCTCGCATGGAAATTTCTTTCATTTCTCAGAACAAGAATAGACTGACGAGTTTCAGAATAAAGTTATTTGTTTCTGGCCATTTTGAGCCTGTAATCGAACCCACAAATGCTGATGCTTCAGATACTCAACTAGTCTAAAGAAGGCCAAATTTAATGCTTCTTTAATCAGATCAACAGTTTTCAGCTGTGCTAACATAATTGCAAAAGGGTTTTATAATGATCAATTGGCATTTTAAAATGATAAACTTGGATTAGCTAACACAATGTGCCATTGGAACCCAGGAGTGATGGTTGCTGATAATGGGCCTCTGTACGCCTATGTAGATATTCCATTTTTTTTAAATCAGCCGTTTCCAGCTATAATAGTCATTTACAACATTAACAATGTCTACACTGTGTTTCTGATAAATTTTATGATAATTTAATGGACAAAAAAAATGCTTTTCTAAAACAAGGACATTTCTAAGTTATCCCAAACTTTTGTACGGTAGTGTATGTTTGAATTTTCAAACTACTTTTCATTGGGAAGATGTAACACGTTTTATCAAAAGCAATCACTTTTGCATGTAAAAACACAGAATTCTTTTCATTACTCCACGTGCTTAACCTATGTCACTTTGGTTTTCAGCCAACTTCACTGTCGGCCAAAAAAGGCACCCGGTTCTTTCCCGGGAGGCAGGCTAAGGCCGGTTTTGTGTTACTGATGATTTGTCAGCACAGATGGTTTGTTTACATAACAGGTTATGATAGTAGGGGGGTAAAGTTGGTCTGACATTGGATAGCCTATGGGGTAAGTTAGGGATGTCAATAAATTACAATATTTTCATGTTGCACCTCTTTTAGTTGTCTGATTAAATGCTTTCAATATTTGTATATGACTTTCTACAGTTTATAGTTGGCTTGAGGTTTTTAAGTCTTGAAATTTGGAGCTATTGACATTTTAAAATATTGTCCCCTGTACATTGTGTAATTTACTGATGGTCCCTAACTAGCCCCATAAGGATATCAAATGTCAAACCAAATTGACTATGGGCATTACGATCTGGTCACATGCATTTACATCTATAAATAGCCCAAACAACTACCTCGTCCCCTACTGTATTTATTTATTTTGCTCCTTTGCACCCCAGTATTTCTACTTTGCACACTCACCTACTGTCAAATCTACTATTCCAGTGTTTTAATTGCTATATTGTATTTACTTCACCACCATGCCTATTTATTGCCTTTACCTCCCTTATCTCACCTCATTTGCTCACATTGTATATAGACTTATTTTTCTACTGTATTATTGACTGTATGTTTGTTTTACTCCATGTGTAACTCTGTGTTGTTATATGTGTCGCACTGCTTTGCTTTATCTTGGCCAGGTCGCAGTTGTAAATGAGAACTTGTTCTCAACTTGCCTACCTGGTTAAATAAAGGTGAAATAATTTTTATTTTTTTATAAAACATGCAGCTGTGCTCCAAATGAATGATTACTTAGGTGCTGCCAGATGTGGGCAGGATTGAAATAAATCCAGTAGTGAACTACATTTTGCAGTAGCTTTGTGGTAGTTCAACTAAATTCCAATCTTGGTAGTGTTTTCAGTATTTAATGTATTTTTTTGCCATGCAGTGGTGTAGCTAACTACTGGAACTACACACTACTTTTTGGGGGGACAAAAAAAAATGGGTGAAGTAGGCAATCATTTCCTTTCTTTTTTGTCATCAGACCTGCCTAATTCTCACTTGAAACATAGTTATTGTGTTTAATAGGATAAATTACATATTCTGTTAACATCTGACAACAGAGTGATATGTTCTTGCGATTTGTATTCTATAGCATTTCAGATTTAGATTTGATAATTATTCACAAAGAAGTTTGGATAGTGAACTACAGTACTATTTCAAAGTAACTTTAGTTAAGTAAACAATATTTTTCTTAAGGGTAGCTTTAGTGTAGTTTAACTTCTTTCAGTGTAAAGTAATTGGTAGCTTGGTAAACTATATTTTCAGAGTAGCTTCCCCATCATCACGTTTTCAAAACAAGTTGCTTTTTAGGGGACAGTCGCTCTTTAAGGGAATACTATGAAATATGCCACATTCACATGCTATCAGAGTTTTTGGACGCTCCTAGTTCCTAATGGGAAATTTCACTTGAATGACCGTTCGAGTTGGAATTACAGGTTGGAGACTCAAAGAAAAGGTTATTACCCAAGTTGCCGAGTTTCAGACCTTTTCAACCAAAAGATGACAACAAATCAGTTTTTGACAACTATGACCTTTAGCCTTTCAAGATGGGTAATGTAGCTAGTATGACCATATTGTGAATGTTAAGCAAGCTAGAAAACTGTATTATTAGCAATGTTACACAAGCTTATCAAGTTAGCTAAAATTGTATTGGTTGAATAATTTCTCCGAATTCAAAAGCACTTTAACACATTGATTTATATAGAACTCAGGATTTTCCTTCCCACTAGACCCCCCCACCCTAAACTGGCACACCTGATTCAATTAGTCAAAGGCTTTATGATTAGTTGACTAATTGAACCAGGTGTTCCAGTTTAGGGTTAAAACCAAAATGGGAAATGTCTGGGGGGGCGAGGAGAGGGTTGGGAAACCCTGATAGATGACTGATTGGGAGCACTGTATTGAAACCACCGTGCCTCCATCTTGGAACTCCTCCACCATTGTAAAACATATTTTGGAAGCTATAGAAATCCTTTTATTAATATCTACATAAATTTTTTCCACATTTATATTACATACACATTTATGCATACTTTTAAATTATATTGTTAGCCAAATACATGTAATTTTGTCTTTGAAACATTTAATTGAAATACTGTAGAATTCCATCCATTCCTTTCGAGGACTGCTCCTACGTGGGAGTGCCAATATGGCCAACCAGTGGCTTCAAAGTCTCTCAATGGCCAATACACAGTGCTTGAATTGGGCAGGAGCTCACTGGAGCTAAGTACCGGCACCTCAAATGTTCTACTGCTTGTGCTCCTGTTCCTCATATACTGCTTTCACATAGGATTTATGGTATTTTGCCTGTAACCAAAAAAATTGCCAACATTTATTACCCCCTTACAAACAGGCAAATTTTTACCACATTCTTATTTGTGTTGTCATGTGTTGCTGCCATGCTATGTTGTTGTCTTAGGTCTCTCTTTATGTTTATACCTTTATTTAACTAGGCAAGTCAGTTAAGAACACATTTTTATTTTCAATGACAGCCTAGGAACAGTGGGTTATCTGCCTTGTTCAGGGGAAGATTGACAGATTTTTTTAACCTTGTCAGCTCAGGGATTAGATCTTGCAACCTTTCAGTTACTAGTCCAAACACTCTAACCACTTGGCTACCTGTAGTGTTGTGTTGTCTCTCTTGTCGTGATGTGTGTTTTGGCCTATATTTTTATTTCATTTATTTGTATTTTTAATCCCATCATTTTTAATCCCATCCCCGCAGGAGGCCTTTTGCCTTTTGGTAGACCGTCATTGTAAATAAAAAATTGTTCTTAACTGACTTGCCTAGTTAAATAAATGTTAAATAAAAAAAATAAAAAATGCCTTTTATACATCCCGTGCGCAAAATATTGCATATGCACCTAAATATAAACAGTTCCGGCATCTATTTCAGTCCAAGTCAAGCACTGCCAATACATACTATAAGCAATCCAGGGTTTATAGAGATCATTGTTTGAACACAATCATGTCAGACTTCCCAGTTCCCAGTTCAATCAAATGTATTTATAAAGCCCTTCTTACATCAGCTGATGTCACAAAGTGCTGTACAGAAACCCAGCCTAAAACCCCCAAACAGCAAGCAATGCAGGTGTAGAAGCAGTTTCCCACAAGCATTTGAAGCCAGCAACAGACTACAAGTGATTGTCAAAAGATGAATATTTTTACTATTAGCACTATATTAACACACTCATCTTCACTCCTCAACAGCTCTAACTAGCTTTGGCACAGTAGCTAGGCATCAAGTCACTTACGATAATGTTGCAAAAAAAAAGTTTCATAGGTTTATCATTATTAACGATCACAATCAAAAGTTAATAAAGATGCCTTCAATTGCCCAACTTATATGCATTTCCAATTTAGGAATATTTTATATAACAATGTGGTATTTAGCTCCAAAAGGATAACTAGAAATAACATGATGTAGATTAAGTAAGCTCTTTCCTGCAGCCAAATGACTTGACCTAGTGCCCTCATGGGTGGAATGTTATTCATATCTTTCATCATTTCAGAATTAATACACCTTTTTTTTTAAATACATGCTGAAAATCTGCTGTTTCTATGTCAAACAGTTTTGTTATATTTCAGTCTTCTGTGAAGTATATAAAAGTAATTTTTGGATGAAAACTCAAAATATAATACATTTTCAACTCTATATCTAACATGATACAGATAGTGTTGTAAACTCACAACCATGTGTGTGAGGTTTATACTTTTGTGTCAAAGTAGATTTGTTTAAGACTACCCAGAAACACTGTGTGTGACCCTGATTTAGCCCACTGCAGTAAAAGGTTTTAAATAATTCAAATAAAAATGTGATTTTATTAGCTTAGTGGTTGCATATGCTATTTAGGCATATCGTGTGAAATAGGCCGTCAAAAGCTTTAGAGACACTGTTGAATGACCAATTTTCTACTCTGAGATGCTTTGTGGATATGGCCCCTGAACTCAAGGGGACAAGGCACGTGAGAACCATGGGAAGCCTTTTAGAAAACATGTTCATATGCTGTGAGGAAGATTTGCTCGTAGACCATAGCCAAATAACCACTACTTTAAAAGAAAATAGGCAGGGAGCTATGGACAGAGAGAGAGAGCTAGGAGAAAGGGGAGATGAGAAGAGCACAGATGTCATTTCAATGTGTAGTTTTCATTTAAATTTGGTTAGTTGTCAACTAACGTGAATTCAGTGTGAAATCAACCAAAAATGTCACCATGTCATGGGATTTAGGTATTAAGTTGGGTGAAAAAAATATGAAATTCCCCTACGTTAATTACTTTCTCAAATCCAATCAGTTTTCCACGTTGATTCAACGGCATCATATTTAATTTTTTTGTTGAAATTACATGGAAACAACACTGATTCAACCAGTTTTTGCCCGTTGGGAGGATTGAGGAAGAGGAAAGAGAGCATGCAAGTTGGCTACTTTTAATTCATCTAATGACGACATGTCTGCTCTTATGTTAATATAAGCACCTACATCTGAGTGAGACATTAAAATGTCTAGTCGCCATGGCGATTACTGCGATAGAGAGCCAAATTACTGGTGCATAGTAGAATTAAGCACCACTTACTCAAGCTTTTACCGAAATGAGTGTAAGTGTACCAAAAAAAAGAACAGGGATTTAGCTTAACTGTGTGAGCCAAATAGAACATCAACTTTCAGTGTGTGTGTTTGACCTTTTGGCTGATGCACATTACAAAGAGAAGACAGAGATGGAGGCACAAACGTAAAAGGACTCTGTGTACCTCTAAAGAGGCCTAACACTCATGTCTTGCACCCGGCTGGGTGCATCGGGGGTAACTGGGGACTGGCATCAGCCTAAAAAGTAAAGAGTGGAGGCAGACTGGAGGGGTGTTCTAGCAGAGTGGTTTGAGGAGACAGACTGGAGGGGTGTTCTAGCAGAGTGGTTTGAGGAGACAGACTGGAGGGGTGTTCTAGCAGAGTGGTTTGAGGAGGCAGACTGGAGGGGTGTTCTAGCAGAGTGGTTTGAGGAGGCAGACTGGAGGGGTGTTCTAGCAGAGTGGTTTGAGGAGGCAGACTGGAGGGGTGTACTAGCAGAGTGGTTTGAGGAGACAGACCGGAGGGGTGTACTAGCAGAGTGGTTTGAGGAGGCAGACTGGAGGGGTGTTCTAGCAGAGTGGTTTGAGGAGGCAGACTGGAGGGGTGTACTAGCAGAGTGGTTTGAGGAGACAGACTGGAGGGGTGTACTAGCAGAGTGGTTTGAGGAGACAGACTGGAGGGGTGTACTAGCAGAGTGGTTTGAGGAGGCAGACTGGAGGGGTGTTCTAGCAGAGTGGTTTGAGGAGGCAGACTGGAGGGGTGTAGTAGCAGAGTGGTTTAAGGAGGGAGACTGGAGGGGTGTACTAGCAGAGTGGTTTGAGGAGGCAGACTGGAGGGGTGTTCTAGCAGAGTGGTTTGAGGAGGGAGACTGGAGGGGTGTACTAGCAGAGTGGTTTGAGGAGACAGACTGGAGGGGTGTACTAGCAGAGTGGTTTGAGGAGGCAGACTGGAGGGGTGTTCTAGCAGAGTGGTTTGAGGAGGCAGACTGGAGGGGTGTTCTAGCAGAGTGGTTTGAGGAGGCAGACTGGAGGGGTGTACTAGCAGGGTGGTTTGAGGAGACAGACTGGAGGGGTGTACTAGCAGAGTGGTTTGAGGAGGCAGACTGGAGGGGTGTACTAGCAGAGTGGTTTGAGGAGGCAGACTGGAGGGGTGTTCTAGCAGAGTGGTTTGAGGAGACAGACTGGAGGGGTGTTCTAGCAGAGTGGTTTGAGGAGACAGACTGGAGGGGTGTACTAGCAGAGTGGTTTGAGGAGGCAGACTGGAGGGGTGTACTAGCAGAGTGGTTTAAGGAGACAGACTGGAGGGGTGTACTAGCAGAGTGGTTTGAGGAGACAGACTGGAGGGGTGTTCTAGCAGAGTGGTTTGAGGAGACAGACTGGAGGGGTGTTCTAGCAGAGTGGTTTGAGGAGGCAGACTGGAGGGGTGTACTAGCAGAGTGGTTTGAGGAGGCAGACTGGAGGGGTGTACTAGCAGAGTGGTTTGAGGAGGCAGACTGGAGGGGTGTTCTAGCAGAGTGGTTTGAGGAGGCAGACTGGAGGGGTGTACTAGCAGAGTGGTTTGAGGAGACAGACTGGAGGGGTGTACTAGCAGAGTGATTTAAGGAGGCAGACTGGAGGGGTGTACTAGCAGAGTGGTTTGAGGAGGCAGACTGGAGGGGTGTACTAGCAGAGTGGTTTGAGGAGACAGACTGGAGGGGTGTACTAGCAGAGTGGTTTGAGGAGACAGACTGGAGGGGTGTACTAGCAGAGTGGTTTGAGGAGGCAGACTGGAGGGGTGTACTAGCAGAGTGGTTTGAGGAGACAGACTGGAGGGGTGTTCTAGCAGAGTGGTTTGAGGAGGGAGACTGGAGGGGTGTACTAGCAGAGTGGTTTGAGGAGGCAGACTGGAGGGGTGTTCTAGCAGAGTGGTTTGAGGAGACAGACTGGAGGGGTGTTCTAGCAGAGTGGTTTGAGGAGACAGACTGGAGGGGTGTACTAGCAGAGTGGTTTGAGGAGGCAGACTGGAGGGGTGTACTAGCAGAGTGGTTTGAGGAGGCAGACTGGAGGGGTGTTCTAGCAGAGTGGTTTGAGGAGGCAGACTGGAGGGGTGTACTAGCAGAGTGGTTTGAGGAGACAGACTGGAGGGGTGTTCTAGCAGAGTGGTTTGAGGAAACAGACTGGAGGGGTGTACTAGCAGAGTGGTTTGAGGAGGCAGACTGGAGGGGTGTTCTAGCAGAGTGGTTTGAGGAAACAGACTGGAGGGGTGTACTAGCAGAGTGGTTTGAGGAGACAGACTGGAGGGGTGTTCTAGCAGAGTGGTTTGAGGAGACAGACTGGAGGGGTGTTCTAGCAGAGTGGTTTGAGGAAACAGACTGGAGGGGTGTACTAGCAGAGTGGTTTGAGGAGACAGACTGGAGGGGTGTTCTAGCAGAGTGGTTTGAGGAAACAGACTGGAGGGGTGTACTAGCAGAGTGGTTTGAGGAGGCAGACTGGAGGGGTGTTCTAGCAGAGTGGTTTGAGGAGGCAGACTGGAGGGGTGTACTAGCAGAGTGGTTTGAGGAGGCAGACTGGAGGGGTGTTCTAGCAGAGTGGTTTGAGGAGACAGACTGGAGGGGTGTTCTAGCAGAGTGGTTTGAGGAGACAGACTGGAGGGGTGTTCTAGCAGAGTGGTTTGAGGAGACAGACTGGAGGGGTGTACTAGCAGAGTGGTTTGAGGAGACAGACTGGAGGGGTGTTCTAGCAGAGTGGTTTGAGGAGACAGACTGGAGGGGTGTTCTAGCAGAGTGGTTTGAGGAGACAGACTGGAGGGGTGTACTAGCAGAGTGGTTTGAGGAGGGAGACTGGAGGGGTGTTCTAGCAGAGTGGTTTGAGGAGGCAGACTGGAGGGGTGTACTAGCAGAGTGGTTTGAGGAGGCAGACTGGAGGGGTGTACTAGCAGAGTGGTTTGAGGAGGCAGACTGGAGGGGTGTTCTAGCAGAGTGGTTTGAGGAGGCAGACTGGAGGGGTGTACTAGCAGAGTGGTTTGAGGAGGCAGACTGGAGGGGTGTACTAGCAGAGTGGTTTGAGGAGGCAGACTGGAGGGGTGTTCTAGCAGAGTGGTTTGAGGAGACAGACTGGAGGGGTGTACTAGCAGAGTGGTTTGAGGAGGCAGACTGGAGGGGTGTTCTAGCAGAGTGGTTTGAGGAGACAGACTGGAGGGGTGTTCTAGCAGAGTGGTTTGAGGAGACAGACTGGAGGGGTGTTCTAGCAGAGTGGTTTGAGGAGACAGACTGGAGGGGTGTTCTAGCAGAGTGGTTTGAGGAGACAGACTGGAGGGGTGTACTAGCAGAGTGGTTTGAGGAGACAGACTGGAGGGGTGTTCTAGCAGAGTGGTTTGAGGAGGGAGACTGGAGGGGTGTACTAGCAGAGTGGTTTGAGGAGGGAGACTGGAGGGGTGTACTAGCAGAGTGGTTTGAGGAGACAGACTGGAGGGGTGTATTAGCAGAGTGGTTTGAGGAGACAGACTGGAGGGGTGTTCTAGCAGAGTGGTTTGAGGAGGGAGACTGGAGGGGTGTACTAGCAGAGTGGTTTGAGGAGGCAGACTGGAGGGGTGTACTAGCAGAGTGGTTTGAGGAGGGAGACTGGAGGGGTGTTCTAGCAGAGTGGTTTGAGGAGGGAGACTGGAGGGGTGTTCTAGCAGAGTGGTTTGAGGAGACAGACTGGAGGGGTGTACTAGCAGAGTGGTTTGAGGAGACAGACTGGAGGGGTGTACTAGCAGAGTGGTTTGAGGAGGCAGACTGGAGGGGTGTTCTAGCAGAGTGGTTTGAGGAGGGAGACTGGAGGGGTGTTCTAGCAGAGTGGTTTGAGGAGGCAGACTGGAGGGGTGTTCTAGCAGAGTGGTTTGAGGAGACAGACTGGAGGGGTGTTCTAGCAGAGTGGTTTGAGGAGACAGACTGGAGGGGTGTACTAGCAGAGTGGTTTGAGGAGACAGACTGGAGGGGTGTTCTAGCAGAGTGGTTTGAGGAGACAGACTGGAGGGGTGTTCTAGCAGAGTGGTTTGAGGAGACAGACTGGAGGGGTGTTCTAGCAGAGTGGTTTGAGGAGACAGACTGGAGGGGTGTTCTAGCAGAGTGGTTTGAGGAGACAGACTGGAGGGGTGTACTAGCAGAGTGGTTTGAGGAGACAGACTGGAGGGGTGTTCTAGCAGAGTGGTTTGAGGAGGCAGACTGGAGGGGTGTACTAGCAGAGTGGTTTGAGGAGGCAGACTGGAGGGGTGTTCTAGCAGAGTGGTTTGAGGAGACAGACTGGAGGGGTGTACTAGCAGAGTGGTTTGAGGAGGCAGACTGGAGGGGTGTTCTAGCAGAGTGGTTTGAGGAGACAGACTGGAGGGGTGTTCTAGCAGAGTGGTTTGAGGAGACAGACTGGAGGGGTGTTCTAGCAGAGTGGTTTGAGGAGACAGACTGGAGGGGTGTTCTAGCAGAGTGGTTTGAGGAGACAGACTGGAGGGGTGTTCTAGCAGAGTGGTTTGAGGAGACAGACTGGAGGGGTGTACTAGCAGAGTGGTTTGAGGAGACAGACTGGAGGGGTGTTCTAGCAGAGTGGTTTGAGGAGGGAGACTGGAGGGGTGTACTAGCAGAGTGGTTTGAGGAGGGAGACTGGAGGGGTGTACTAGCAGAGTGGTTTGAGGAGACAGACTGGAGGGGTGTATTAGCAGAGTGGTTTGAGGAGACAGACTGGAGGGGTGTTCTAGCAGAGTGGTTTGAGGAGGGAGACTGGAGGGGTGTACTAGCAGAGTGGTTTGAGGAGGCAGACTGGAGGGGTGTACTAGCAGAGTGGTTTGAGGAGGGAGACTGGAGGGGTGTTCTAGCAGAGTGGTTTGAGGAGGGAGACTGGAGGGGTGTACTAGCAGAGTGGTTTGAGGAGACAGACTGGAGGGGTGTTCTAGCAGAGTGGTTTGAGGAGACAGACTGGAGGGGTGTTCTAGCAGAGTGGTTTGAGGAGACAGACTGGAGGGGTGTACTAGCAGAGTGGTTTGAGGAGACAGACTGGAGGGGTGTACTAGCAGAGTGGTTTGAGGAGGCAGACTGGAGGGGTGTTCTAGCAGAGTGGTTTGAGGAGACAGACTGGAGGGGTGTTCTAGCAGAGTGGTTTGAGGAGACAGACTGGAGGGGTGTACTAGCAGAGTGGTTTGAGGAGACAGACTGGAGGGGTGTTCTAGCAGAGTGGTTTGAGGAGACAGACTGGAGGGGTGTACTAGCAGAGTGGTTTGAGGAGGCAGACTGGAGGGGTGTTCTAGCAGAGTGGTTTGAGGAGACAGACTGGAGGGGTGTACTAGCAGAGTGGTTTGAGGAGACAGACTGGAGGGGTGTACTAGCAGAGTGGTTTGAGGAGACAGACTGGAGGGGTGTACTAGCAGAGTGGTTTGAGGAGACAGACTGGAGGGGTGTTCTAGCAGAGTGGTTTGAGGAGGCAGACTGGAGGGGTGTACTAGCAGAGTGGTTTGAGGAAACAGACTGGAGGGGTGTTCTAGCAGAGTGGTTTGAGGAGACAGACTGGAGGGGTGTTCTAGCAGAGTGGTTTGAGGAGGGAGACTGGAGGGGTGTACTAGCAGAGTGGTTTGAGGAGACAGACTGGAGGGGTGTTCTAGCAGAGTGGTTTGAGGAGACAGACTGGAGGGGTGTACTAGCAGAGTGGTTTGAGGAGGCAGACTGGAGGGGTGTACTAGCAGAGTGGTTTGAGGAGACAGACTGGAGGGGTGTTCTAGCAGAGTGGTTTGAGGAGGCAGACTGGAGGGGTGTTCTAGCAGAGTGGTTTGAGGAGGCAGACTGGAGGGGTGTTCTAGCAGAGTGGTTTGAGGAGACAGACTGGAGGGGTGTTCTAGCAGAGTGGTTTGAGGAGGCAGACTGGAGGGATGTTCTAGCAGAGTGGTTTGAGGAGGCAGACTGGAGGGATGTTCTAGCAGAGTGGTTTGAGGAGGCAGACTGGAGGGGTGTTCTAGCAGAGTGGTTTGAGGAGTTAGCGAGGTAACTTTGGTTAACCGAGATCCAACTCTGGATAACCGGTACCAGGTTGATTTATATGGCTACGAATGCTTCAGAACTAACCTGCTCCGGGGTAGGCTACTCAAGGTTAACTACATTTATCCTGAATGAAGTATCTGAGCTGCGAGTTCAGGACCAATGAAATCAGATTCCCTCCCTCTCGCAAACACTGCTTCATCATCCCCTTCATTTGAGGAAGACGACCGATTAAATATTTTATTCATCAAATCTTTTGTGTTAAAAAAAAATCCCATTACATATTTAGCAGTGAATGTATTTGAAAGTTCGCGCACCATAAAACTTTCATATGACGTTCTAAAATTATTTTATCGATAGAAGTAGGGAAAAGGGTGCTGTGTGCATTGATAAGAACACAAAAGCACATTAACGAGACGCAATAAAAGAAAGACAGCAATTCTTATTTCAGCATTTTCTCAATGAAGAGTTTGGCGTTGGACTAGCCACGCGCAGTTATAAACCTTCTGGAGTTTAGGTTAGCGGCAGGCGGACCAGCAATATCCACAGTTTTAGTACGGATGAAGCCTGAGCTGGAATGTGAAGCGAACTGAAGCTAGCTGATTTCAGAGAAGCCTGGGATAATCTAGCTTCACAAAGTATTCACACCCCTTCACTTTTCCCACGTTTTGTTGTGTTACAGCCTGAATTTAAAATGGTTTACATTGAGATTTTTTTTGTCACTGGCCTACACACGATACCCCAAAATGTCAAAGTGAAAATATGTTTTCTTTTTACATATTAATAAAAAATGAAAAGCTGAAGAGTCAATAAGTATTTCAAATCAAATTGTATTGGTCACATATACATGTTTAGCAGATGTTATTGCGAGTGTAGCGAAATGCTTATTTAATAACCCCTTTTTTATGGCAAGCTTAAATGAGTTCAGGAGAAAAGATTTTCTTAACAAGTCACATAATAAGTTGCATGGACTCACTCTGTGTGCAATAGAATAGTTTAACATGATTTTTGAATGAATACCTCATCTCTGTACCCCACACATACAATTACTTACACGGTCCCTTAGTCGAGCAGTGAATTCAAGACACATTCAACCACAAATACCAGGGAGGTTTTCCAATGTCTCGCAAAGAAGGGCAGCTATTGGTAGATGGGTTCAAAAGAAAAGTTGACACTGAATATCCCTTTGAACATGGTGGTTATTAACTACACTTTGGATGGTGTATCAATAAACCCAGTCACTACAGAGATACTGGCGTCCTTCCTACCTCAGTTGCCGGAGTGGAAGGAAACCTCTCAGGGATTTCATCATGAGGACAATGGTGACTTTAAAACAGAGTTTAATGGATGTGATGGGAGAAAACTGAGGATGGATCAACAACATTGTAGTTACTCCACAATACTAACCTAAATGACAGCGTGAAAAGAAAGAAGCCAGTACAGAATAAAAATATTCCAAAACATGCATCCTGTTTGCAACAAGGCACTAAAATAATATTGCAAAAACTGTGACAAAGCAATACATTTTATGTCCTGCATACAAAGCGTTATGTTTGGGGAAAATCCAACACATTACTGAGTACCACTCTCAACATTTTCAAGCATAGTGGTGGCTGCATCATCTTATGGCTATGCTTGTAATCGTTAAGGACTCAGGAGTAGTTCAGGATTTAAAAAAACGGAATGGAGCTAAGCACAGGCAAAATCCTAGAGGAAAACCTGTTTCAGTCAGCTTTCCACCAGATACTGGGAACTGACTTCACCTTCAACCTAAAACACAAAGCCAAATCTACACTGGAGTTGCTTACCAAGTTTTAACCTACATCTGCTTGAAAAACCATGGCAAGACTTGAAAATGGTTGTCTAGCAATGATCAACAACCAACTTGACAGAGCTTGAAGAATTTAGAAAATAATAAATGGGAAAATATTGTACAATCCAGGTGTGCAAAGCTCTTAGAGACTTACCAAGAAAGACTCACAGCTGTAATCGCTGCCAACGGTGATTTTAACATGTATTAACTCAGGGGTGTGAAAACTAATGTAAATGAGATATTTCTGTATTTCATTTACAATAAATGTGTAAATATTTCAACAACAAAAAAATACCCTTAGTCATTATGGGATATTGGGTGTAGATAGGTGAGAAAAGGCACTGTAGTATACCCCTTTAGATCAATAATTTAGCCAGCTAACTTTGATACACAGCCAGAAATAATTGTGGATTTTCCGGTTCATTAAGAAAGCAAAACTTAGATATGTGTTTTTGGTTGTTGAGTCAATTAGAGAATGTCCATTTCAAGCTTATCTTTCTAAAAAATGTAAAGTTATATCACAATATTTCGGCTAGTTAGCTTTTTACATTTGACATTTTAGTCATTTAGCAGACGCTCTTATCCAGAGCGACTTGACCCTGCTTTGTAGTATACCCATCAGGTGACAGTAGTTATAGTATCAACAGACAAATCAGGGATTGTTTTCTTTAGCCTGTGTCCCCATGCTACTCACATGACTACTGGGCTTCTCATGCTGCTCACGTCCACTCTGACCCCTGCTACCAATCACAATGGACTATTAATATGTCCTAAGTCATCTATAGATTTGTCTATAAACTTTACCCAATACCTTGAAAAGACCATATAAGCTCTGACTCCGGGTAAATGGAGGACTAGTCTAGCAGACTGATAGTCTACACAGTATCTCAGGTCAGGGGGATAAGGGGAGGTCTTGAACCCCCCCATCACAGTTCCACTTTTAGTTCCTCTGTAAAACCCATTCACCTCTCAGTCACTCAGGCGGTGAGGAATGCACACCCCACTCCAGCTTCACTGGTAAGTGAGATGCTTGGTAAATGTTAATACAGTCACTATTAGGCATACAACTTGATTGTGAGCTTAGAGATGTATGAGTTTGGAAGACCGTTCGTTCCAACTGGGAACTGAAGAAAATAAGGAATGTGCATGGTGTGGATGATTTTATTTAAAAAGAAACCTAAAAGACTAGCCTTGCTAGGAACTCTAATATGTACTTCGGTGGAAAGGAAGGGAGATTCCATAACAAAGAACCAGCTATGAAAGAGGAACACTCGATTCAGGAACAAACTGGTATCTGTCATCATACTGTCATCATGGTCCTCAGTCATACTGACCTTTGACACGACTTTTAGGACTATAGAAGATCAAGCTTTACTTATTAAATAGTACAAATATGAATAAAATATTTTACTAAATATAAAAGTGGACGGAAGAAGAGTCTAAGACTTCTGTGACAGTCACAATGGTTTAACAGCTACACCATTAATATGGACACTGTTAAATGAATGAACACGTTGATGGAGCAACAGACACCATTGCGCCATGGACACAGTTTAACTAGCCAGTTAACAGACACATTCGAATTGTGTCGCTGCTGATTGAATCACCAGGGTGGAAAATAGGATAGGATGAACTTTAATGTTCAATAATCTATTTTATTGAATGATTATTATGTCCACAAAATGGTAAATGGTTATTTTGTCTAAAAAACTATAGTTTTCGCAAGACTTTGGCTCAGTGGAGTGGACACAATGTTTTCAGTTTGGGTCTATTAACTTTAATGGTACAGTGCTTCAATGGCCTAGAGTCCTATGTAAAACTTCCACCTGTCAGAT
This sequence comes from Salmo trutta, assembly GCF_901001165.1. Taxonomy (NCBI): domain Eukaryota; kingdom Metazoa; phylum Chordata; class Actinopteri; order Salmoniformes; family Salmonidae; genus Salmo; species Salmo trutta. Next base: position 43,036,570 of record NC_042978.1, on the reverse strand, counting down.
ATATTGGGTTCAAAGTTGACATAAGGTACTATGTCAACTTTGAGAAAAATCTATATGACAATTGAGAAAAATCTATATGACCTGGCGGCACCTCTTGCACTATAATATTTATCTCTCTGACCCTCTGGACCCTTTCAGCAAACACAATTTGAACACAGAAAAAATGTAATTCCTACGCAGGAGCAATGAACAGAGAAAGATACACAATCTCACTGCCTCACATTCGCCCTCACATTCGTCAAGGTCATACGGTGCGTTAGTCATGAATGAGAGAGTTTGTCACAGTTTATCAGTTCGTTATCAGAACACCATGTGACTTGGCTCTTATGACACCATTCTCATATTCCATTCCATTAATTCAGGCACAAACCAGTTAAAACAAACCTAGACCCAGGTCTAGAATACATTAGCTCATTCTGGTCATTCAACATTACATTCCCCCTATTTTTTTCCTAACCCTACCACCCCTCCCACCCTCCCGATTGGAGTAAACTAACGTGTATCTTCGAGCACATAAACAGTACACTCCGATCTTAATTCCAACCCTTCAGTGTCCACAAACTAATCCATCTTTCCAAGTACAATACCATTTACCATTTCCTTTTGCCATACATCCTTTTATTTTACTGTGAATTCTTACGAGGGTCGTGAACCTCTCTATTTGTACCAATTCTACCAAGATTGCCCTAAAAATGTATATTTTACCTAAGAGTATAATCATATTTCCCATAAATGAATCAAGGGTTTTCAGATCTCCTAACAGTGCTGTTTGTAAGTCCATCTGAACGCAGACGTTGTGACTTCACAACCACACCTGGACCTGACTCCAAAATGCCATGCGTTGTCCTGTGTGGCTCAGTTGGAAGAGAATGGAGCTTGCAACACCAGGGTTGTGGGTGCAATTCACATGAGAGGACCCAAACAAAAACGTATGCACTCACTACTGTAAGTCACTCTGGATAAGTGTCTACTAAATTGTAAAAGTGAACCACTGAAGGACAGTACCAAAAAATATGATCTGTTTCCTTGTGGCAGTCTGCACAGGGCTTACTGTTCAATGCCCAATATATTGAGAATTGTTTTTGTGGCGAGAATTGTATATAATAGCTTAAATTGAAAAGAACGAATTCATGCATCAATTGATGTTTTGTATATCAGTTCATAAACCCAATGCTACAGTAATGGAACATCAACAATCTGTTCCCAGTTATCTTAGCTCCCAAACCTCTCAAACTTAAATTAAACTGAAACATTTAATGATTTATACTAGTCATTTTAATCCATGCATGGTTTTTCATTGGAGGCAGGCAAACCAATACATTCCTTTCTCTTTTGAGTAGTTGCCTCTTCCATTTTTGTGGCTGAACTGCAATGAGTTGGTTATACTTTTGTATTAAGCATACATCTCTAGACCTTTGTTAATTGCTTGTGTGACATAATTGTACTGTCTTTATTTACAATTTGTAAAGAATATACCTTACTTATACTTTTTTTAGCCATATAATGTACTCTAATATTTGTTTAGCCTCTTCTGGAGGATGGCATTGGACTTCTAACAAAATCTGTGTGGCTTCATTTTAAAAGGGAGGATACTTTAAAACAAGGTTCCATTGTCAATTCATCAGAAATGATTGGTTTTAAGCTGTATAACAACAAAAAGCCCCCTTTTGAACATTGGATGTGCCTCTCTTAGTAGCCTGCTGTAAAACCAGTTTGGATTTCGATATCATTTTGGTATAATGAAGGCTTTAAGAGAGAGGTTTAATGCCTTAATAGTTCATATTTTTAACCCTCCAAACTCATGTTCATTATAGAAATATGCCCATTTAACTTGATCTGGTTTGCCAATCCAAATAAAATGCAATATTTTTCTTGCATGACTTGAAAAGGGATTCTTCTGGAGTCGGTAGAAAGGTTTCTCAAACTCGGTCCTCCGGACCCCAAGGGGTGCATGTTTTGTTTTTTGCCCGAGCACTGCACAGCTGGTTCAAAAAATCATCAAGCTTTGATCATTTGAATCTGCTTTGTAGTGTTAGGGGTCCCGAGGACAGAATTTGTGAAACGCTGAGGTAGAGCGCAGCATTCTAAGGCACTGCATCTCAGTGCCTTAGAACAAATTCTTATTTACAATGATGGCCTACCCCAGCCAACGCTGGGGCAATTGTGCGCCGCCCTATGGGACTCCCAATCACGACCGGATGTGATACAGCCTGGAATCAAACCTGGGACTGTAATGACGCCTTTAGCACTGAGATGCAGTGCCTTAGACCGCTGCGCCACTCGGGAGCCCAATATAATGCCCTATAATGTTTGCAATTTAAAAAAATATATATAACCAGTTGGAAAAAAACATTTTGCATAATGCAATATACTCTGCAAGGGTGATTGATACAGCAGCACCGTGCTATCACTAGAGATGAGAACTTTGTGACTAAATTAGTGATTCAGTTAGTGACTTAGTGACTCACTACTTGATCGTAAGGCCCACCAACCTCAGAATGTATTGATTAAATGCCAAGACACATGTTGCGTCCAGGGCCAGGCTGCCCACCACCGTGCCCAGTGTTCAGATCAGGGTATGTCATCCACTGCAGTACGTCTTAATCAGAAAATGCCATCAGCACCTGCCATCAGCACCTGCCATCAGCCCCTGCCATCAGCACCTGCCATCAGCACAGCCATCAGCACCCGCCATCAGCACCCGCCATCAGCACCCGCCATCAGCGCAGCCATCAGCACCTGCCAGCAGCACAGCCATCAGCACCTGCCAGCAGCACAGCCATCAGCACCTGCAATCAACACAGCCATCATCATCTGCCATCAGAACCTGCCATCAGCACCTTCCATCAGCACAGCCATCAGCACCTGCCATCAGCACAGCCATCAGCACAGCCATCAGCAGCACAGCCATCAGCACCTGCCATCAGCACAGCCATCAACACCTGCAATCAACACAGCCATCATCACCTGCAATCAGCACAGCCATCAGCACCTGCCAGCAGCACAGCCATCAGCACAGCCATCAGCACCTGCCATCAGCACAGCCATCAGCACCTGCCATCAGCACCTGCCATCAGCATAGCCATCAGCAACTGCCATCAGCACCTGCCATCAGCACCTGCCACGTGCCAGAACGAGACATAGCTGAAATATTCATACTGCTCTTGTCAAGGCTCATATGTGAAGCCCCACTGAAACTTTTGGGGGCCGCTGAGCACTGAGACCTGGCGTTCCTGCCAGAGAGAGAGGAGGGGAGCTGCGGTGCTTGATTATGCTACAGGCAGTCTAAAGTAACATTCCAATTCTCCACTAAAGTGCTGGTTCACATTCCCTAGAAGATTTAAAAAGCATTGGGTAAATGATAGAAAAGACTATGTACAGTACATCAATGCCAGGTCGCAGTTGTAAATGAGAACTTGTTCTCAACTGGCCTACCCGGTTAAATAAAGGTGAAATAAAATTTAAAAATGCAAACCTTTAATTAATCACTGCGAGGGTGAACGAGTACACACTTCAAGGAGGGGGAGGGTTGGAATTTAACCTATGGCTGTAGGATAGGATAAGGTGTGCGTGCTTATGCAGGAGAAAGTGAATAGTGCTTATAGCGGGTCTGAGACTGATTCAAGCTGAGGCTGCTGGCTGGGCCTGTTCAGCTGTTGTCAGCACACCTCTCCCTGACTGAGCCCATGTGATGTCACCACTGGCTCTCAGCCTCTCTCTGGGGAGACAGAGTGCTGCCAAGGAAACCTCATTCACCTCCATCACAACTTGAAAAGTGGCCTCTGCTGTAGCAGTACTTTTGATCTGCTGCGAGGGGAATCTTTAAGGTGGTGAAGGAAACAAGTTATTTGCAAGTAATGACACACTCACCTCAGGAGTAATATATATATACATATACATATACACACACACAGTACCAGTCAAAAGTCTGAACACACCTACTCATTCAAGGGTTTTTCTTTATTTGTACTATTTTCTACATTGTAGAATAATAGTGAAGACATCAAAACTATGAAATATCACATATGGAATCATGTAGTAAGCAAACAAATATAAAAACAAATCAAAATATATTCCAAAATTTAGATTCTTCAAAGTAGCTACCCTTTGCCTTGATGACAGCTTTGCACACTCTTAGCATTATCTCAACCAGCTTGCATCAACTGGAATGCATTTCAGTTAACAGGTGTGCCTTGTTAAAAGTTAAATTTGTGGAATTTCTTTCCCACTTAATGCATTTGAGCCACAAGGTAGGAGTGGTATACAGAAGATAGCCCTATTTGGTAAAAGACCAAGTCCATATCATGGTAAGAACAGCTCAAATAAGCAAAGAGAAATGACAGTCCATCATTACTTTAAGACGCGAAGTTCAGTCAATCTGGAAGATTTCAAGAACTTTTAAAGTTTCTTCAAGTGCACTCGCAACAACCATCAAGCGCTATGGTGAAACTGGCTCTCATGAGGACCGCCACAGGAAAGGAAAGACCCAGAGGTACCTCTGCTGCAGAGGATAAGTTCATTAGAGTTACCAGCCTCAGAAATTGCAGCCCAAATAAATGCTTCACAGAGTTCAAGTAACAGACACATCTCAACATTAACTGTTCAGAGGAGACTGCATGAATCAGGCCTTCATAGTTGAATTGCTGCAAAGAAACCACAACTACAAGACACCAATAAGAAGAAGAGACTTGATTGGGCCAAGAAACACGAGCAATGGACATTAGACCAGTGGAAATCTGTCCTTTGATCTGATGAGTACAAATTTGAGATTTTTGGTTCCAATTGCCGTGTCTTTGTGAGATGCAGAGTAGGTGAATGGAGGATCTCTGCATGTGTGGTTCCCACCGTGAAACATGGAGAAGGAGGTGTGATGGTATGGGGGTGCTTTGCTGGTGACACGGTCTGTGATTTATTTAGAATTCAAGACGCACTTAACCAGCATAGCTACCACAGCATTCTGCAGCGATACGCCATCCCATCTGGTTTGCGCTTAGTGAGACCAGACCTTGTGGCTCAAATGCATAAAGTGGGAAAGAAATTCCACAAATTTAACTTTTAACAAGGCACACCTGTTAACTGAAATGCATTCCAGTTGATGCAAGCTGGTTGAGATAATGCTAAGAGTGTGCAAAGCTGTCATCAAGGCAAAGGGTAGCTACTTTGAAGAATCTAAATTTTGGAATATATTTTGATTTGTTTTTATATTTTTTTGCTTACTACATGATTCCATATGTGTTATTTCATAGTTTTAATGTCTTCACTATTATTCTACAATGTAGAAAATAGTCAAAATAAAAAAAAAACATTGAATAAGTAGTGTGTGTCCAAACCTTCGACGGGTACTGAATAGTGTTCTTAATTTCAAACCACATTCAAACCTTTGAAAGGATTTAAAGACTAAGTTCAACTAAGAAAATCTAAATATACATGTTCTCAATGATGATTGTGTGGCAGGTTTGTTTTGTTGTGAGCATCCTGGCAGGTGCCTTCACTGACATTTTCAACATGTCCCTGATTGAGTCTGTAATACCAACATGTTTCAAGCAGACCACCATAGTCCCTGTGCCCAAGAACACGAAGGCAACCTGTCTAAATGACTACAGACCCGTAGCACTCACGTCCGTAGCCATGAAGTGCTTTGAAAGGGGGGTAATGGCTCACATCGACACCATTGTCCCAGAAACCCTAAACCCACTCTAATTTGCATACTACCCAAACAGATCCACAGATGATGCAATCTCTATTGCACTCCACACTGCCCTTTCCCACCTGGACAAAAGGAACACCTACGTGAGAATGCTATTCATTGGCTACAGCTCAGCCTTCAACACCATAGTACCCTCAAAGCTCATCACTAAGCGAAGGATCCTGGGACTAAACACCTCCCTCTGAAACTGGGTCCTGGACTTCCTGACGGGCCGCCCCCAGGTGGTGAGGGTAGGTAGCAACACATCTGCCACGCTGATCCTCAACACTGGAGCCCCTCAGGGGTGCGTGCTCAGTCCCCTCCTGTATTTCCTGTTCACCCACGACTGCAGGGCCAGGCACGACTCCAACACCATCATTAAGTTTGCAGACAACACAACTGATCACTGATAACGACGAGACAGCCTACAGGGAGGAGGTCAGAGACCTGGCCGGGTGGTGCCAAAATAACAACCTTTCCCTCAATGTAAACAAAGACTAAGGAGATGATTGTGGACTACAGGAAAAGAAGGACCGAGCACGCCCCCATTCTCATCGACGGAGCTGTAGTGGAGCAGGTTGAGAGCTTCAAGTTCCTTGGTGTCCACATCACCAACAAACTAGAATGGTCCAAACACACCAAGACAGTCGTGAAGAGGGCACGACAAAGCCTATTCCCCGTCAGGAAACTAAAAAGATTTGGCATGGGTCGTCAGATCCTCAAAAGGTTCTACAGCTGCAACATCGAGAGCATCCTGACTGGTTGCATCACTGCCTGGTATGGCAATTGCTCGGCCTCCGACCGCAAGGCACTACAGAGGGTACATCACTAGGGCTAAGCTGCCTGCCATCCAGGACCTCTACACCAGACGGGGTCAGAGGAAGGCCCTAAAAATTGTGAAAGACCCCAGCCACCCCAGTCATAGACTGTTCTCTCTACTATCGCATGGCAAGCAGTACCGGAGTGCCAAGTCTAGGACAAAAAGGCTTCTCAACAGTTTTTACCCCCAAGCCATAAGACTCCTGAACAGGTAATCAAATGGCTACCTGGACTATAAACTTACCCTAGTAAAATTGACTATCCTACCGATCCTCGACTGCTGGAACGTGTGTTACGGGTGGGTGTTGTTATCGTGACAAGTGAACTGAGATAAGGCGGAGCTTTACCTAGCATAGACTTATAGATGACCTGGAGCCAGTGGGTCTGGCGACGAATATGTAGCGAGGGCCAGCCGACTAGAGCATACAGGTCGCAGTGGTGGCTGGTATAAGGTGATTTGGTAACAAAACGGATGGCACTGTGATAGACTGGATCCAGTTTGCTGAGTAGAGTAATAGAAGCTATTTTGTAGATGACATCGCCGAAGTCGAGGATCGGTAGGATAGTCAATTTTACTAGGGTAAGTTTATAGTCCAGGTAGCCATTTGATTACCTGATATCATCCCCAAAGCCAACACCTCATTTGGCTGCCTTTCCTTCCAGTTCTCTTTTGTCAGTGACTGGAACGAACTGCAAAAATCGCTGAAGTTGAAGACTTTTATTTCCCTCCCCAACTTTAAACATCAGCTACTTGAGCTGCTTACCGATCGCTGCAGCTGTACATAGTCCATCTGTAAATTGTCCACCCAATCTACCCACCTCATCCCCATACTGTTTTTATTTTAATTTCTGCTCTTTTGCACACCAGTATTTCTACTTGCACATCATCATATGCTCATGTATCACTCCAGTGTTAATCTGCTACAATTGTAATTATTCGCTCCTATGGCCTATTTATTGCCTACCTCCTCATGCCTTTTGCACACACTGTATATAGACTTTCTTTTTTTCTACTGTGTCATTGACTTGTTTATTGTGTTATTGGCTTGTTTATTGTTTATTCCATGTGTAACTCTGTGTTGTTGTCTGTGTCACACTGCTTTGCTTTATCTTGGCCAGGTTGCAGTTGTAAATGAGAACTTGTTCTCAACTAGCCTACCTGGTTAAATAAAGGTGAAATAAAAAAAATGTAAAAAAATGTTTGCATTGTGTGCCCCCTCCCAACCCCTCTTTTACGCTGCTGCTACTCTCTGTTTATTATATATGCATAGTCACTTTAACTATACATTCATGTACATACTACCTCAATTGGCCCGACCAACCAGCACATTGGCTAACCGGGCTATCTGCATTGTGTCCCGCCACCCGCCAACCCCTCTTTTACGCTACTGCTACTCTCTGTTTATCATATATGCATAGTCACTTTAACCATACCTACATGTACATACTACCTCAATCAGCCCGAGTAACCGGTGCCGGTATATAGCCTCGCTACTGTATGTAGCCTCGCTACTGTTATTTTTCACTGTCTTTTTACTGTGGTTTTTATTTCTTTACTTACCTATTGTTCACCTAATACCTTTTTTTGCACTGTTGGTTAGAGTCTGGAAGTAAGCATTTCATTGTAAGGTCTACACCTGTTGTACTCGGCGCACGTGACAAATAAACTTTGATTTGATTTGATTTGACGGTGAGTTTGGGTCTCCTGCCTTGTAAATGTCAAGTGTGTTCCACCCTACCAAAGTCAGGACATTATGCATACACACAAAAGGGTAAGGAACAAGGTGAAATCTGATGCAGGCGGACATTGTTTGTCAGCGATAAACAGAGAATGCTGAGCAGACTGCCTAACAACAGGTCCTCCATTTCAAAGCCTCTGTAAAGAGCATGACCAAATCAAACACATTGGCTGAGTCCTGAATAACACCCTGTTTTAATACACTATAGGCTCTCACTCAGCCAGGAATGTGACTTCTCCCTACGTTGGTAACAGCCAGCGTGACAGTGACGATGTCTCCATGCCTAAATACCAGCCAGCACCAACCACCACTGTTCTGTTTTGCCATGATCCCTTGATTCATCCCACCCAGACACCAACCACCACTGTTCTGTTTTGCCATGATCCCTTGATTCATCCCACCCAGACACCAACCACCACTGTTCTGTTTTGCCATGATCCCTTGATTCATCCCACCCAGACACCAACCACCACTGTTCTGTTTTGCCATGATCCCTTGATTCATCCCACCCAGACACCAACCACCACTGTTCTGTTTTGCCATGATCCCTTGATTCACCCCACCCAGACACCAACCACCACTGTTCTGTTTTGCCATGATCCCTTGATTCATCCCACCCAGACACCAACCACCACTGTTCTGTTTTGCCATGATCCCTTGATTCATCCCACCCAGACACCAACCACCACTGTTCTGTTTTGCCATGATCCCTTGATTCATCCCACCCAGACACCATACACCACTGTTTTGACAAATTTGATATGTGTGTTGACTACCCCCCTGGGCTTGGTTGTTAGGTTAGCCCTCTGGTCTTACATACAAAGGACCGGCAGAGCTCTTCTACAATAGGGCTTTGGCTCAACTCTACTGTGCCATTACTGTCAGTGAATCAGTGGGCAGGAGGAGCCAGGTTCCAGAACGCTGTAGGACTGACACAGGCTAACTAGCATGAGGCTCATGTGGCTACAGTTTGTGATCCCTTAATCTGATCTAATCACTGTAGAGTACAGTAGACTAGTATAAGGCCTTAGCAACCATGCAGGGATCTATCTGAAGGTATGCCTTCCTCCCTGATGATGATGTCTGTAGGGGATAGTGGCTCTCAGGGATCTCCTAGCATCTCATGAGGCCTCATCAGGAGAGGAACAACAAGGTACTCATAGGAGAGTCGGGCTCAGGCAGAATATCGGTAGGCCTAGTGGCTCTAGACTATATCTAGTCAGTATACAAGACTAATCACCATCGGTAGGCAGTATACAGTAGGCTAGTCCCGATTTGTGGCGATGCTGTAACACATTTGCATTAAGAAAAAAACTAGACAACCCTTGTCTGTCACGAGTGTTGAATCAAAATAGACTTGCACTTACTCTGCTGATTGTCTGTCTGGTTGGTCCTTCAGCTGGTCTAGATTTGAGACAAAATATCCACAGTATTATTAAACCAACTTCAAAATGTTGGTCTCGGTGTGTGACAATCAAAATAATTGCTCGTGACCTAAGCACAGAAGTACTTGCACGCAAAGCATGCATACTTACCGATGTCATGCAGGCGTTTACATGGTTTTGCGCATGTCCCAGGTGATAGAACTTTAAACAGCAGTACCAGCGCTCTAAAAAGTGGGTAAATAATACTTCCCTGTGAATATTCTGTCTAAAATCTGACCAGCTGAAGGACCTACCGCACATACAACCCTGTAGAGTAAGTTCAAATGTATTTTTATTCAACAATCTGGCTTGTAAGTAAGCTTTCCAAGTTTTTGCAGTGATTTGTTTGATAGTATACCAATAATTGGTATATTAATCAAAGTCTAAAGTAAGATGATTAAATTAAATTATACTTTCCAGCAGATACAGAAGAAGTTGTAGAAATATAGGCCTGTTTTAGACATCTATTCATTACACAACTACTTGCCGCCCCGCCTGGTTGTTGGTACTTTTTCGCAGGCTGGCCTAGGCGTTGCTACGTCACGGGCAGGGTGGCACAGGGTTTTTTTTGAACGCGCTCGAGCCGCCCAGACACTCACTGCTCATTCAACTCGTCTGAGCTTCAGTCACATTGGAGAGGGAGAGGGACAGAGCGAGAGGGACCTGACAGAAAACTGCATCGTATTCGCTGTACCCACACAGACAACTCTGAATTTACATTAAATATGTCTATCACCATCTGCTGTCAAAAGCCCCAGGTAAGCTTTTATTTCTGCAAAATAGAGCTAGCGGATTGTCATTGTAGGCTACATCGTGTACTGTACGTAGGCTACTGGAGGAAATGGTTGCAAACAACGTGGTCATGGCTAACAGGGATCCAGCTTTTGTAAAATGAACGTCAGATTTGACTTTTTATAGCAGGTTAGGATTTACGCAGCAGGTTAGGCGAATTAACCTAGCAGGTTAGGATAATTAGATTAAGGTTAGGAAAAGGGTTAGTTTATATGCAAACATTTTAACTTGACCAAACGAGGTGGTTTGCTTGGTTTTATACGCTGACCTCTGTGAGGTCATTGTTCTAGATCTAGAATAGAGTCTTTACTGAACTGTCGATGTTTTAACTTGAATTGGCGATGGTTGTGGTTGTTACATTGTTGTTACATTGCATCTTCCCGCCTTATAGCGGAACGGATGGACACCAGCGTGTCGTTGGCAACACAGCGGTTAGTGCAATAACAATTTATCAGAAATAAATCAGTTGATATTATGCTGCACCGCATACCAATTGTTGGTAGGTTTTTGCAAGAAAGACAATCTGTACAATATTGATTTGTGAATTCGCTTGTCCGGACATGTTCTCACTGGCTGGCAAGGGGGGGGGGGGGTAGCTGAGCTCTGGCACGTTTACCAGGCAGACCTACCACTACAGAGCTAATGTTAACTAATATCGTTCCGTTTTCCTCTTTTGTAATACACAGTAATCGCCTCGTGTTCATTTTTTTTTGTGTGCGTAGTTAGTAGTGTAAAGTCAAGCTGATGAGATTTTGGCTCCACTGACCTACATTCGGATAGTAGGGGACCGGTAGGTAGACAAAGACATAGGCTAGTCATAATGCCGGGGGCTGTGGTCCGCTCTCTCTCTCTCTCTCTCTCTCTCTCTCTCTCTCTCTCTCTCTCTATGGCGGGCACAATATGATGCAAGCATGCGCCAATGTACGTTATGCGCGCGCCCAGACTAGGCTCAGCGACAGACTGGTTGAGCCAGCCAATAGAACTGCTTCAGAATGGACCAATCATCTCAGAGGGGCGGTTGTTACGCTCGCTGGGACTGCCCACAGGCAGCGTGGCAACACATGGGTACAATTTGTCCTTTTCCCCTTTCGAGATTGATACATTGTACAACTATTTTATTCCGTGTTACTCTTGGCATTATTTAAAGGAAAGGTTCACCCATTTTGAATGGTATATTGTTTTTGTGCATCTCTGAGTGATGTTCTATCGATTCCTTGGGTCATTTCATGTTTTCATATGTAACTGAGTTATTGTGGTTCAATCAAGCTGATATCCGGCCGGTATGACGTAGCACTGTGATAAAGTCGCTCTCACTACACTGGAAGTTAATAGGAAAACGACTTTTATATCGCAAAAACCTTTAAAAATAATGTCAGATTTAAAAACTGGCTGATGTCATAACTCCAGGAGAATGTCTCCTCTCGAATGAGCCATTGATCATATTTTTGTGATATTCCTACCCTGAGAAATGTGTAATTTAACAGAGGGTCTAGCACATTTGTCCTATTTGTCTGCCTCTTTAGGCCAGGGTGCATTGCATGGTGCAGTTGCCAGAGATATTATAGAAAGGAGATAGGAATCCAATGAATGAAGGAATGTATAACGCAGCACCCAGCAGAGTGTCGACCAATCGTGTTCAAGATGTCATGCTTCTTCACACGGTTGCTAAGCTAACAGTCACGCAATCCCTTCTCAAAGTCGGTGTATATGTGGAGAAAATTGCCTATTTTCCTCTAAAGTACGTAATGTCACAATTCCAAAGCAATACGATATTACAGATAGCAGGTTAATTGTCTTGCGTCATAGAAATGTGATGTACTTCTTGTTGACGAAATTCCTGCAAATGTTGGGGGTTTGAGCCAGCGCCCCATAGACTCCCATTCACTCCTTTTAGGAGAGCGCTCCTTGTCCCATAATCGCCCAGAATGCACCGAGTGGCCCATTGACGTAGAATGGACACCGTTTCCCATCTCCTCAAAAGTATGTCTGAGGTTGCAAATGTTAGACTCCACCCTGAGGCTCATCGATCTACAGGTTGAACATGGTGAGATTGTAGATTCCTAGATTGATTGTGCGATTTTACAGCTAACTACCTACTTGACATACTACTATTGTCTTTGGTATTATTGTGTGTAGCTATGTTTGCTAGCTAGCTACCAAGCTAGCCAGACTAAAGAGAGAGCATTGCATTGCAGATTTTGTATTCGACTTGAGCTGCAATAGATTTCCACAACGATTTTCCATGTTGTTACCAACCTCATTATAATGCCAAAATGAAACATTTGTTCACAAAAAATATTGTTCTCAAATATTAGTGTTATGTAACACTGTAAATTAAAGGAATGAGTTGTTTTGGGTGGAATTTTCCTTTAATGCCACAGACTGAAAATACATTTGTGCGTTTACCTATACATTTTTTGATTGGTTGGTATTTTGGTCCATTAATGAGTATTTCCAAAAAGTAAACATAAAAATGTCAAACTTTATGAAAATTTATATTTTGTTTAGTTTATCATACTACTTTCATCAATATTTCAATGAATTTTAACCTCTCTGGGAAATGTGGGACACACTATTCAACAGCCAGTGAAATAGCAGGGCGGCAAATTCAAAACGACAAAAATCTCACAATTCAAATTTCTTAAACATACAACTATTATATCCCATTTTAAATATACACTTCTCGTTAATCCAACCACAGTGTCCGATTTCAAAAAGGCTTTATGGCGAAAGCATAACATTAGATTATGTTAGGACAGCGCCTAGGCAAGAAAAACCACACAGCCATTTTCCAAGCAAGGTGAAGCGTCACAAAAACCAGAATTACAGCTAAAATGAATCACTAACCTTTGATGATCTTCATCAGATGGCACTCATAGGACTTCATGTTACACAATACATATATGTTTTGCTCGATAAAGTTCATATTTATATCCAAAAACCCCATTTTACATTGGCGTGTAATGTTCAGAAATGTTTTGCCTCCCAAAACTTCCGGTGATGAGCACATCAATTTACAGAAATACTCATCATAAACGTTGATAAAATATTAAACTGTTACTCAAAGAGTCATAGATACACTTCTCCTTAATGCAACCGCTGTGTCAGATTTCAAAAAAACTTTACAGCGAAAGCACACTTTGCAATAATCTGAGTACAGCGCTCAGACAACAACAAGCAATACAGATACCCGCCATTTTGGAGTCAACTAAAATCAGAAATAGCATTATAAATATTCACTTACCTTTGTTGATCTTCATCAGAATGCACTCCCAGGAATCCCAGTTCCACAATAAATGTTTGTTTTGTTCGATAAAGTCCATCATTTATGTCCAAATACCTCCTTTTTGTTCGCGCGTTTAGCCCACTACTCCAAATGCAGGAAGCGCGCAAAATGTCACAACGAAAAGTCAAAAAGAGTTCTATTTACGTTCGTAGAAACATGTCAAACGATGTATAGCATCAATCTTTAGGATGTTTTTATCATAAATCTTCAGTAATATTCCAACTGGACAATTCCAATGTCTTCAGAAATGAAAAGGCACACAGCTAACTCTCACGGGAGTGCGCGCCACTGAACTCATGTCATTCTCTCAGTCATCTGACTCCAGGACCTGTTATTTTCTCCTCATTCACAGTAGAAGCATGAAACAACGTTCTAAAGACTGTTGACATCTAGTGGAAGCCTTAGGAAGTGCAAAATGACCCCACAGACACTGTATACTGGATAGGGAATCATTTGAAAAACTACAAACCTCAGATTTCCACACTTCCTGGTTGGATTTTTCTCAGGTTTTTGCCTGCCATATGAGTTCTGTTATACTCACAGACATCATTCAAACAGTGTTAGAAACTTCAGAGTGTTTTCTATCCAAATCTACTTATAATATGCATATCCTATCTTCTGGGCCCAATTAGCAGGCAGTTTAATTTGGGCACGTTATTCATCTGAATTTCCAAATACTGCCCCCTGTCGCCAAAAAGTTAATGGGTGGAAATACTAGAATGTGAAAACGTGGGCGTGGCAATCTGCCATACTAGCCTGCAGGTCATTATGTTCCACTGTGGCTTTAGCATTCTGGGGACTTCTAATTGTTGTCTGTTTTCTGCACCATTGTGATTAAACAGTCAAATGGAAACCGAGAGAAAAAACCCTTTAGAAACTAGTAACCCTCTATGGCAGTATCTCTTTTTTTTCTCCACTGCCTGTTTCTCTACCAGCCTGTCTGTCTGTACCTCAATCTTACTGTCTCTTCATTTCTCTCTCGTCTCTCCCAGTCGGTCTCGTTTATCAACACCCTCCTTGTCTTCCCAAAGATTCGGCCTGGTGTGATCAAGTCGTCCCCTTGACTGCTGTGATTTCCCAAAACGAACAGTCTAGTTCATGTGAAAGTGCTTACCAATATCTACTCTTATTAATGTATATTTCCTCTTGTCTCTACACTCCTTACTACAGTCTCCAGTTAGTGTACTGTACTCTAGCTGGAGCATGGAGGTTGAGTTTATTGTTCAGCCTCCGTGCCCAACCAACACTACTGTATAGTGCCAGCTGGCCAGAAGATTGATCTGTATTCTACTCCTGGCCACCTGATCTTAAAACAGATGTCTAAAGGGAAGGAACAGGGTTAGCTAATTTTGCTTATCATTCACACATAATCAACCCCTGAAATGTAGACAGACTAACAGGGTTGGCATGCTGAATGTTTGTTGTTTATAACTTACTGTGCTTTATGAAGACTTTATACAGTACCAGTCAAAAGTTTGGACCCACCTACATATTCAAGGGGTTTTCTTTATTTGTACTATTTTCTACATTGTAGAATAATACTGAAGACATAAAATCTATGAAATTACACATATGCAATCATGTAGTAACCAAAAAAGGGTTAAACAAATGAAAATATATTTTACATTTGAGATTCTTCAATGTAGCCACCCTTTGCCTTGAAGACAGCTTTGCAGACTCTTGGCATTCTCTCAACCAGCTTCACTTGGAATGCTTTTCCAAAAGTCTTGAAGGAGCTCCCACATATGCTGCGCACTTGTTGGCTGCTTTTCCTTCACTCTGCGGTCCAACTCATCCCAAACCATCTCAATTGGGTTGAGGTCAGGTGGTTGTGGAGGCCAGGTCATCTGATGCAGCACTCCATCACTCTCCTTCTTGGTCAAATAGCTCTTACATAGCCTGGAGGTGTGTTGGGTCATTGTCCTGTTGAAAAACAAATGATAGTTCCACTAAGAGCAATCCAGATGGGTTGGCGTATTGCTGCAGAATGCTGTGGTAGCCATGCTGGTTAAGTGTGCCTTGCATTCTAAATAAATCACAGACAGTTTCACCAGCAAACCACCATCACACCTCCTCCTCCATGTTTCACGGTAGGAACCTCATACGCGGAGATCATCCGTTCACCTACTCTGCATCTTACAAAGAAACGGCGGTTGGAACCAAACATCTCAGATTTGGACCTATCAGACCAAAGGACAGATGTCCACAGGTCTAATGTCCATTGCTCGTGTTTCTTGGCCCAAGCAAATCTCTTCTTGTTATTGATGTCCTTTAGCAGTGGTTTCTTTGCAGCAATTCGACCATGAAGGCCTGATTCACTCAGTCTCCTCTGAACAGTTGATGTTGAGATGTGTCGGTTACTTCAACTCTGTGAAGCATTTATTTGGGCAGAAATCTTTGAGGCTGGTAACTCTAATGAACTTATCCTCTGCAGCAGAGGGAACTCTGGGTCTTCCTTTCCTGTGGCGGTCCTCATGAGAGCCAGTTTCATCATAGCACTTGATGGTTTTTGCGACTGCACTTGAAGAAACTTTAAAAGTTCTTGAAATGTTACGGATTGACTGAACTTTGTGATGGACTGTCATTTCTCTTGCTTATTTGAGCTGTTCTTGCCATAATATGAACTTGGTCTCTTACCAAATAAGGCTATCTTCTGTATACCACCTCTTCCTTGTCACAACACAACTCAGTGGCTCAAACGCATTAAGAAGGAAAGAAATTCCACAAATTAACTTTTAACAAGGCCCACCTGTTCATTCCAGGTGACTACCTCATGAAGCTGGTTGAGAGAATGCCAAGAGTGTGCAAAGCTGTCATCAAGGCAAAGGGTGGCTACTTTGAAGAATCTTACATATAAAGTGTATTTTGATTTATTTAACACTTTTTTGGGTTACTACGTGATTCCATATCTGTTATTTCATAGTTTTGATGTCTTCACTATTATTCTACAATGTATAAAATAGTAAAAAATAAAGAAAACCCCTTGAATTAGTTGGTGTGTCCAAACTTTTGACTGGTACTGTATGTCCACCACCCGTTCAGAATGATTATCGGAATCCGGGGAGTGGTGCTTTAATTAGGACTGAAAATCCCGTGTCCCTGTGATTGAGAAAGAAAGGTGAAGAGCTGTGGAAGGAGCAGAGAGCTTTGGTGGAGAAGAGAGGTATAGGGGGAGAAAGAGGAGAGGGATTTAGAAGAATGAGGCAGGCAGGGGATAGAAAGGAGAAGAGGGAGGAGTCAGATGGCGGGGGAGTGAATGGAGAGAAGAGAGGGGGAGGGGACAGGAAAGGAGCAGAGAGGCTGTGGTGCATTTAGGAGTCTCCTGACAGATGTTGCACAACTGTTAGTGGGCCGACCGACCCACATCTGTACAGACGGGGGGCTGTGCCCTCACTGACCTACAACACACACTGTACATACTGTACACTGGTGTACAAACAGACCCTTGATTCAACTATTGCTAACATGCTCAGACACGGACATACACAGTTACACACACATTCCATTTTATAACCAGTCTGGCTCACTCTTGTCACTTCATTCTGCATGCAAGCTATGGCACATCCACCATCCTAACACACACACACACACACACACCGAGAGTGGGTGGGAGACACACCAGGTTAAAAAAACATACCAGATGTTCTGGACCGTGCCTCAGTCTGGTGTAAGTCATGTGACATGCTGTTCTTTTCCACAGCAATGCAATGCACCAGATGTAGACTGTGCCTCAGTGTGGTGTAAGTCATGTGACATGCTGTTCTTTTCCACAGCAATGCAATGCATTTTTCATAGTTTCTTTTCTTCCTCGTCCTGTACTCCTGACATGCAAGCACCACCTCAACATCAACATATGTGAAAATTGCACCTATCTACAAAACAGTAGAAACAGTAGTAAAAAATATAAAGGAAGATGAGTGTTTCCAATGACATCATCGACCAATTAGTAGGCAATACCTACTCAGATTTGGTTGAAGTCACATGATACACACCGATGATGTCATATGACATCCTCATCTTCTCTCTTTTACCACAAAACATACAGTGCATTCTGAAAGTATTCAGACCCCTTGACTTTTTCCACATTTTGTTATGTTACAGCCTTATTTAAAAAAAATTATAATTAAAAAATGATTTAAATGGTTGAGTAGATAGGCATAGACTGGTGCTTTTGCTGTCCGTTACACGTCTTGTTGGCTGACGGAAGGTAAATGTGGACAGTTCTCCTAACATCGTCAATGTGCACCTTAGAATTCGATAAGAAGGACGTGCATCGTTGCATCCCTGATGTGACGGTCTTCCCTAGTAGCCTGCTTCAGAGCTGCGATGCCCTTGATAATTGAGATATCTGAGAGAGACGTGAGTGAGAGGTGCTTCGGAGCAGGGCAAGGGAATTATAATTATTATATTCAGCCCATAGGCACAACGGCCAATTTGACTGCAAGGCATGGATTGTTTTTAGGGGGCATTAAGGCCACACTAGGAGGCATCGACGGCCATGGCGGGAAATTCAAGGCTTGGCGACAAGGTTCTAGACACATTATTTTTTTCAGTGCCAAGTAAGGCCACAGAGATGGTAGCCTATGATTAAAACAGTAAGCCATTTCAGCTAACATATCCAGGGAATGCATACTGACCTTTATGCAATATTATATATTAAGAAGTGAGAAATGCATTATACAGTTGAAGTTGGAAGTTTACATACACTTAGGTTGGAGTCATTAAAACTCGTTTTTCAACCACTCCACAAATTTCTTGTCAGCAAACTATAGATTTGGCAAGTCGGTTAGTACATCTACTTTGTGCATGACACAAGTCATTTTTCCAACAATTGTTTACACACAGATTTTTTCACTTATAATTCACTGTATCACAATTCCAGTGGGTCAGAAGTTTACATGCACTAAGCTGACTGTGGCTTTAAACAGCTTGGAAAATTCCCCAAAATGATGTCATGGCTTTAGAAGCTTCTAATTTGCATAATTTGAGTCAATTGGAGGTGTACCTGTGGATGTATTTCAAGGCCTAACTCCAAACTCAGTGCCTCTTTAATAGACATCATGGGAAAATACAAATAAATCAGCCAAGACCTCAGAAAAAATTGTAGGCCTCCACAAGTCTGGTTCAGCAAGGAAGAAGCCACTGCTCCAAAACCGCCATAAAAAAGCCAGACTACGGTTTGCAACTGCACATGGGGACAAAGATTGTACTTTTTGGAGAACTGTCCTCTGGTCTGATGAAACAAAAATATAACTGTTTGGCCATAATGACCATCGTTATGTTTGGAGGAAAAAGGGGGAGGCTTGCGGGGGTGGCAGCATCATGTTGGGGTGCTTTGTTGCAGGAGGGACTTGTGCACTTCACAAAATAGATGGCATCATGAGGGAGGAAAATTATGTGGATATATTGAAGCAACATCTCAAGATGTCGGTCAGGAAGTTAAAGCTTGGTCGCAAATGGGTCTTCCAAATGGACATTGACCCCAAGCAAATGGCTTAAGGACAAAGTCTAGGTATTGGAGTGGCCATCACAAAGCCCTGACTTCAATCCTATAGAAATTTTGTGGGCAGAACTGAAAAAGCGTGTGCGAGCAAGGAGGCCTAGCAACCTGACTCAGTTACACCAGCTCTGTCAGGAGGAATGGGCCAAAATTCACCCAACTTATTGTGGGAAGCTTGTGGAATGTCCGAAATGTTTGACCCATGTTAAACCAATATAAGGCAATGCTACAAAATACTAATTGAGTGTATATAAACTTCTGACCCACTGGGAATGTGATGAAAGAAATAAAAGCTGAACTAAATCATTCTCTATACTATTATTCTGACATTTCACATTCTTAAAATAAAGTGGTGATCCTAACTGACCTAAGACGGAATTTTTACTAGGATTAAATGTCAGGAATTGAGTTAAATGTCAGGAGTTTAAATGTATTTGTCTAAGGTGTATGTAAACTTCCGACTTGAACTATATACTCCCAGAAAGCTGTAACTCTCCTCTCTGTAACTAGAACAATAGTAGTTGCTTTGAAAACAACTGTATTTTTCCCACAACTGCATTCTGAGGAATGTTTGTGCTTCTCAGAATGCATCTCTCCCTCTTCCGTTTGCACAGTGGGGAGAGGGAGTGAGAGTGGATCGCTCACACAGCAGCAGACAGGGTAACGGAGACAGGCAGATACTTTCATAGCAGGAATCAACATAATGCACAGGCTATTACTGTTGATCAAATAATGGTTTAAGAAAGATCTACAGGAACATACCGACATACGCATAATGCTTCGGTAAGAGTCAGGTCTTTCTTAGTAGCTCTAACACTGTCACGTCCTGACCAGCAGAGGGTGTTGTTGTGTAGTTTTGGTCAGGACGTGGCAGAGTATGTCTGTGTATGTGTGTTCTGGGTGTTGTATTTCTGTGTGGCTCCCGATCAGGGACAGCTGGTGATCGTTGTTCCTGATTGGGAGTCATATAATTAGGAGTATGTTTGTCACTTGGGTTTGTGGGTGGTTGTGATAACACTGCTAGTCTTTTTGTATGTATAGCCTGTTGGCCTGTCCGAAGTTTCATTCGTGTTTATTTTTTTTTGTGTATTCTTTATTCTTTACATTAAAAGATGAGTATCCACATCCCGCTTGCATTTTGGTCTGACTCTGACTTCGAGATATCTTCAGATGAAGGAGAATATTATGACAAACACGCCATCATAAAATGTTTATTTTACCTGATTCCATTTAATTTGTCCCCAAATTCTCCAGTTTTGTTTTTCCAGGTTTCAGTTTTTCCTAGTTTGTTTTTCAGGTTTTCGCTCTCAATCACCACATTTTTAATAGGGAAACAACACAGTTAGATGTTCTAAGTCTACAACAATGCTTAAACCACACCAGGAGACCACTTTTGAGGTCTGGTGTAGTTACCCTTTAATTCAAGTGCATACCAGCCAGAAACGGTTTGGTTAGCGATGTTTCTGTAGCGCTCATTTGATTGCGGAGTTTGCAAAACAAATGGCCACTGGATTGATGCAAATAATCATGATATCATTCTGCCAGGTAGACATAGGCTACTTTGTAGTTAACATTTCATCGAGAAGGTTTTCGGAAAGCCTTTCCATCTATCAGAAAATGATTGTCATTGCATTAGCATCATTGCTAAAGGCTACACAAAGTAGTAGACAAACGTGAAAACCACACAGATAGGGCATTCCAGTGCCGTTCGTTGCCTCTTCAGAAAGTTTAAGGAAAATATGAATCACTGATGCATTTTGTTCAGGTCTTCTGATAATCTTGGGTCAATTAAAGGTCCAACGCAGCTGTTTTTATCTCCATCAAAACAGGCAGACATTTCAGGTAGTCTTAAAAAAAAAAACTCACACTTAAAGGGCATGATCAATTTCACAGTATTATTCCATCCTCATAGTGTTAAAATATATATAAAACACTGAAAAATCACGCTTTTTCCTGCACTGGGCCTTTAATGAATGTTCTAATAAAGTTCAATACATTTAGTTGATTTCCATTTTGGAATATTGTTGAATTCCGTTTTAATGTCTGAATTCTGGGATTCCGTCCTCGTTTTATAGGGCCCTAGGCAAGCGATAGCAGATACTGCTGGTAATCAGCTAACCAAGTGGACCACACAGCCACAGGCAGACACAGGTCATATAGCTGATCCAACCAGGTCTTCCCAGTACGATCATCTATCATTTACCTCCCTGTGCTCTGTTGCCAAGAAACCAACACATTAAGCCTGTTTTTTTTGCCCTATGGTTTAGTTACACTCAAAAGCGGCTTTGTTGAATGAAGGCCCAGTGTGATAGGAGAGTCGGATAGGATTCACCACAAGGCTGACTCGCTACTTCTATAAATCTCAGGTTTAAGATTAGATCCTGGGACTGGGAGCTCAGCTGCATTCGTCTAGCCAGAGCAGAGAAGCGCAGAATAAGGTTTAACATAAAGGAGTATTCCATTCCCCCGAGTGTGATCGTTTTAAGACCTATCGACTCAAATGGCCATGGCTGGCTTGTGGCTACACCGCCGATGTCGACCCAGAGGCTTTTAAAGCTTTTCTTCAGTCTGCCATGATCGTGGGAATCAATGGTGCATCTTCACTGATAACTGGTGTCACATACAACTGTTGTCTGCTGTTGGACTGAAGTGGTGGTTCCTGGAGAGGAGGAAAGTCTCACACACACAACCAGCTGAGGCCAATATGTCGGGGGAAGGAAAGGGCTTCAGGAAAGTCTTTCACACATGGTTATATGGCGGTTTTAAGAGTGAGGTGGTGGTTCCTGAAGAGGTGGACAGTCAGACACAACACACAACACAACACTCAACGCGACTTGTTGAGCACCATAGTTGTCAGCACCAGTGACAGCAGTTGGGTTGGCTATAACATTACAGTTAGGTTGGCTATAACATTACAGTTAGGTTGGCTATAACATTACAGTTAGGTTGGCTATAATATCACAGTTAGGTTGGCTATAATATCACAGTTAGGTTGGCTATAACATTACAGTTAGGTTGGCTATAACATTACAGTTAGGTTGGCTATAATATCACAGTTAGGTTGGCTATAATATCACAGTTAGGTTGGCTATAACATTACAGTTAGGTTGGCTATAATATCACCGTTAGGTTGGCTATAATATCACAGTTAGGTTGGCTATAACATTACAGTTAGGTTGGCTATAATATCACAGTTAGGTTGGCTATAACATTACAGTTAGGTTGGCTATAACATTACAGCTAGGTTGGCTATAACATTACAGTTGGGTTGGCTAAAACATTAAAGTTAGGTTGGCTATAACATTACAGTTAGGTTGGCTATAACATCACAGTTAGGTTAGCTATAACATTGCATGCACACCATTAAAATAGAAAGTGCAGTTCCATGTTGCCTAATGATTCTCACATAACCCACACATCCAGATTCCCTGGAATGGTGACTGGTTCTTCCTAATATGGGCATTTTGACATTTTTTTTGACTGTTCCGAGTACTCACATGATTTTTATTTTTAGAACACATTTCTCTTTAGGCCTGTGCCAACTGTGCACAACAATGACAAATGTATCATTACCATTACAGATAACAGATCCTAATAGCTAAATTGGCCCTTATACACTGAGTGTAGAAAACATTAGGGACTCTTTCTATGACATACACTGACCAGGTAAATCCAGGTGAAATCTGGGATCCCTTATTGATGTCACTTGTTAAATCCACTTCAGTAAGTGTTAAAGAAGGGGAGGAGACCAGATAAAGAAGTATTTTTAACCTCTCTCGGGTATGTGGGACGAAATCGTCCCACCTAGTCAACAGCCAGTGGAATCGAGTGGCACGAAATTCAAAAACCTTAACCTTAACCTATTGTCCAGGTTTGGATAGAAAACACTCTGAATTTTCTAAAACTGTTTGAATGGTGTCTGTGAGTATAACAGAACTCCTATGGCAGGCAAAAACCTGACAAGGTTTCAAGCAGGAAGTACCCTGTCTGACAAGGAGTCGTGCGTCTTGCATCTGTTTATTGAAAAGTAAGGATCTTAGCTGTAACGTGACAATTCCCAGGGCTCCGATAGGCTCTCAGAACCCGGGAAATACCTGAAGGTTGACGAGGCAGCCTCAGGCTGAAACACATTATCGCCTTTGGTAAGTGGCGGCTCAGAGGACCTTTGAATGAGGCGCGTGCACGATTCGCTCCTGAGGATAAATTTTATTCGGCTGTTTAGGCTCAATGCATATTCCTGGTCGGAATATTATCACTTTTCTACGAGATAAATGGCATAAAAATTGGTTTTAAACAGCGGTTGACGTGCTTCGAAGTACGGTAATGGAATATTTAGACATTTTTTGTCACGCCAATGCGCCATGCGCAAGACCGTGATGTAGCATTCTGATAGTGTCTAGAACTCACGAACAAAACATCGCTGTTTGGATATAACGATGGATTATTTGGGACCAAACCAACATTTGTTATTGAAGTAGAAGTCCTGGCAGTGTATTCTGACGAAGAACAAGCAAGGTAAGAACATTTTTCTTATAGGAAATGTGATTTTGGTGGAGGCTGACCTGGGTGGGTGTCTAAATAGCTAGCCCTGTGATGCCGGGCTATGTACTTAGATTATTGCAAAATGTGCTTCATCCGAAAAGCTATTTTAAAATCGGACATATCGAGTGCATAGAGGAGTAATGTATCTACAATTCTTAAAATAATTGTTATGCTTTTTGTGAACGTTTATCGTGAGTAATTTAGCAAACTGTTAGTAAATTCCCCGGAAGTTTGCGGGGGTTATGCTTTTTCTGAACGTCACATGCTAATGTAAAAAGCTGTTTTTTGATATAAATATGAACTTGATTGAACAGACATGCATGTATTGTATAACACAATGTCCTAGGTGTGTCATCTGATGAAGATCATAAAAGGTTAGTGCTGCATTTAGCTGTGGTTTGGGTTTATGTGACATGATATGCTAGCTTGAAAAATGGGTGTCTGATTATTTCTGGCTGGGCACTCTGCTGACATAATCTAATGTTTTGCTTTCGTTGTAAAGCCTTTTTGAAATCGGACAGTGGGGTTAGATTAACGAGATTCTTGTCTTTAAATAGCTGTAAAATAGTCATATGTTTGAGAAATTGAAGTAATAGTATTTCTACCGATTCAAAAATCGTGCCACTGGATTTCAGTGGCTGTTACGTAGGTGGGACGAGTTCGTCCCACATGCGCCAGAGAGGTTAAAAATGCTATAACTTAAATTTCTCAAACATATGACTATTTTACACCATTTTAAAGACAAGACTCTCGTTAATCTAACCACATTGTCCGATTTCAAAAAGGCTTTACAACGAAAGCAAAACATTAGCAATTGAGGGTGTGATGCTTGGCTTGTTTTTTTTTTTTGTGCCCCGCAGATGGACCACTAGAGCAAATTAACATTGTTTTAAAGATAACATTTCACTTGCCCCTTCGGGCAGCCACAATGCACATTCCACCAAATAGTTTAACAGTATTTGAAAAAAAAAGAAGTGATCTCTGGGTAAAGATCGGAATTTTGACTTCCTTTCGGGTACTCTAGAACTCATGGCCATCCCTCGTTCTCCCTTCTGCTGTTGTGTGTCGTTTCATTATGTAGCAGCTTCTACGCTGCCTATCCCTCCATGTCTCCACTGGGATAAAACCGTTAGAATTCCTGGGATTTATCGTCTAGGACACCCAGGACCGAGTTTGGGAAAGCCTTGATTAATTCATACTGGGAGATGGAATAACATAGCCGTGTTCACATAGGGCTTGGTAGTCCGACTCAGCTGTATGTCTCCAGTCCACCCAATATCATAGCTGTTGTAATGCAAAGGCATGAACACCCGACAAATGCGTGTAGATGTCTATTTCACCAGCCACATTGGTGGGTGGTCAATTCGCAGGGCTCTACAGACAGAGCATTATATTTGCGAATAACAATATGCGAGTTACGGTTAGAAGAGTGCTACAGTATGTTGTTTTCAAAGTATTTCTGCTGTTTTGTTTCATGGCTGCTAGTCGCACAAAGAAATAGGAATCTTATATCCCACCTCGCGCAGAAGCGCTGCCTGGTGGGGAGCTGTGCGCAATGAATGAAGTGCTGATGGATTTACTTTTTGGTCATTTGTTTTTGGAGGCGCTGTTAACAGGAGGCGCTGTAAACAGGCATTAAAGTTGGTCTAATTTACTCAAAAGTCTACAAAGTGAGACATTGTCCTCGTGTTTCTTGGCTATGCACATTGTTTTTGTTCACAAGCTCTGTTGTGTTTCAACGTTAGTTTGGGTCTGCTGCTTCAACTGATAGTGACAGGCCATAGTCAGATGCCAAATCTTACACACAGTGACAGGGCCCCAGTGGCCCGGTTACCACGGTAACCTCCCGCCCTTAAAGGGGCAGCTGAAAATGTTTTTCTCTGATATTTTGATTAAAACACTCAAAAATGAAATGAAATGTACCAATATGCCACGTTACTTCTTACTAATACATTTCTTGTTTTCGAAACATTACAAAGCATGGTCATCTGTTTGTTTTTTTATGTAATTATGGGCGAAAAAGAATTTGTCTGGTAGAAAATCTGAGTGGCTGGTGGACCCAAAAGTAAATTTTAGACCCTGCATAAAATAGAGGACAGTTAATGGTTTGGGTTGGGGTCTTGTGGGTGTGGTCTTAATGGTGGATTTTGATTGGTGAGATCCTGCGGCGAGAGTTTGTGGATCCAAAGGCGTGCCAGCTAGGTGAGAGCTGTAACAGGGTCAAGACATGTTTTAAGACATTGGGGTATGCTTGGAAGAGGGTTAGTTTGAGACAGATTAGGAGCTGGTGGTTGGGCTGGGCTGGTTAGCACGTGGTGGAGGGGGCAGGGCAGGGCAGGGAAGAGGGCTAGTTTGAGACAGATTAGGAGCTGGTGGTTGGGCTGGGCTGGTTGGCACATGGTGGAGGGGGCAGGGCAGGGAAGAGGGCTAGTTTGAGACAGATTAGGAGCTGGTGGCTGGTGGCTGGGCTGGTTGGCACGTGGTGGAGGGGGCAGGGCAGGGAAGAGGGCTAGTTTGAGACAGATTAGGAGCTGGTGGCTGGGCTGGTTGGCACGTGGTGGAGGGGGCAGGGCAGGGAAGAGGGCTAGTTTGAGACAGATTAGGAGCTGGTGGCTGGGCTGGTTGGCACGTGGTGGAGGGGGCAGGGCAGGGATCTGAGGGGCAGGCCTTACTACAAAAGGCCACATGCCTGGAAAAGAGGTGAGAGAGGGACACTGAAGGAGTGGGAAAGGGGAGGGAGGGGCTTAATGCTACTGAGGAACTATTTTAGTGACTGGACTGTCAGTGTGCTGCTTGACTGCAGAGGGTCAATCTGCCTAGTGGAGATGCCATGAGGCCGGTTTCAACACGTGGGTTGACTTTATTTTTGAATTTATGTAATTTCATTTTAGTTTAATTTCAAACCAGTGGTTGCTATCCTATCTCTCTATCTCTCTCTGTGTGCACTGCAGTTTTGTGTAATCTAGTTGACAAATGTATTCTCTCTCCTCCTCTCTCCTCCTGTCCCTCCTCTCTCTCCTCCTGTCCCTCCTCTCTCTCCTCTCTTGTCCCTCCTCTCTCTCCCCCTGTCCCTCCTCTCTCTCCTCTCTTGTCCCTCCTCTCTCCTCCTGTCCCTCCTCTCTCTCCTCTCTTGTCCCTCCTCTCTCCTCCTGTCCTCTCTCTCCTCTCTTGTCCCTACTCTCTCTCCTCTCTTGTCCCTCCTCTCTCTCCTCTCTTATCCCTCCTCTCTCTCCTCTCTTGTCCCTCCTCTCTCCTCCTGTCCCTCCTCTCTCTCCAGGTTATAATGCACGACCAACACAGAAAAAGTTTGACTCTATAGCCAACGGGATCCTGAGGACTTGATTACAGTCGCTTCAAGCCTGATAGTTTGCATCGGTGCAGCTCCCCCAGCTCACACCCCTCTGGACGACTGGCATAGCCCCCACCCCCTCCTCCTCCACTGGTAGAAGACTTGGGTTCCCTTGTGGTCTCTGTCTACTTTGCCTTTGTCTTCTCTCCCATCGTCCCCTGTTGGTCTACTGGTACCAGTAACACTCCCCAGAGTTACGTCATTCTGTATTAGGTAAGGCAATTATTACTAATGCATGAGGCAGATTACACCCACACAATGCACATGTGCCTAATCCAAGTCCTCATTGTGATCATGAATTAATTAAACAAGTTTTTATGAACAATGCCAGCATCGTTGGTTGTTGTGGGGGGAGGGTGTAAGGGGAGACTCGGGGGATTGATGGGTGGGAGGGGGACTTTAGGGGAAAAGAAAATGACAAAACGAAATGAGAAAAGTTGGTCACCAAAAAAATAAATCTATATGTAACTGTGATGTCCTCCTCCATCCCTCACTCATCAGGCTCTGCCCCCAACATTAAGCAGTGAAGATGATTTCCAACGGTTATCTGATCTTTGAAGATGAGACTTTCCTGGATTCCACTGTGGCCAAAATGAACGCCCTGAGAAAGAGCGGACAGTTCTGTGACGTGCGACTGCAGGTACGCAAAGATCTCTCTCTGTCTTTTCATCCTCCTTGGCCAAGACTCGCATGAAAAAGAGATCTAAATGTCAATGTGACTTTCTGGTTAAATAAAGGATATTCAAATAAAAATACAAATCATAATCAGAGCACCTGTGACACGAGGGGAAGTGTGAAGGAGTGTGAAGGAGAGAGAGTGTGAAGGAGAGGGGGAGTGTGAAGGAGAGGAGAGGGGGAGTGTGAAGAAGAAGGAGGGGGGTGTGAAGGAGAGGGAGTGTGAAGGAGAAGGAGGTGGGAGTGTGAAGGAGAGGGAGTGTGAAGGAGAGGAGAGGGGGAGTGTGAAGGAGAGGAGAGGGGGAGTGTGAAGAAGAAGGAGGGGGGTGTGAAGGAGAGGGAGTGTGAAGGAGAGGGAGCGGGAGTGTGAAGGAGGGGGAGTGTGAAGGAGAGGGGGAGGAGGAGTGTGAAGGAGGGGTGTGTGAGGGTGAAGGAGAGTGTGGGTGTGAAGAAGAGTGGGAATGGGAGGATGAGACATACAGAGCCAGAGGTGTTTTTCTAGATTAGAGCTTTTGACAACTTGTACTCCTTCTCTCAAGGCGAAACCGGTTGCCCTAAAGCCAATCACATGGTTGATCCTATAGGTTAATCCACCATCCTCAAAGCTAGATATTTCCCTGTCAGTCAAGCTAGTGTGAAGTGTAAAAAGAAACAATGAAAATTCAGAAGGAGTAATTAAGATCAAATCTCATTGGACAGGAGTTCAATATTTACTATCCTGTTTCCTGTTGATGTCATAATGATGTTGCAGTAGTTTTCTTCAGGAGTGAGCGGTCGAGTTACTATCCTCTCTCAATCCCTCTCTTGCTCTTATTTTGTGGCTCTTATTGGGGCGATTCCACTCCAGAAGGCCCACAAATATTTCTGGTATCTCAGATTGTTCTGGAAATTCTCACATAGAAACTTCATTGAGAGGAAGGATGTTTTTATATGCTTTTTACATTTGTATCATAAACCATTACTGAGAAAATCATGATAAAGCTATGAGAGCTTTGACATAACTCTGTAATGAAAAGCGCTATACAAATTATTAGCGCTATACAAAGTATTATTATAAAAGAGGCCATTTTAGTCCCTTTTTAGACCTGTACATGCCTCCTGTAAGACCCTATGATGTGTGAAGCGTACAAGATGCAGACAACATGTTGGAGTCATTATACTCCTTATAGTGTGCTCTAACAGATGGAGTATGTCCAGATTCTGAAGAGAAAAAAATCCACGCTCGTTTATTTAACATAAAAATATGAATATATCAAAAGTACCCTTTTTGTATTTTGTAAATTTTTAGACATTGTTTTAAACAATATACTTTACAAGTACATCACGTTTCCAGTGTGTGTGTTCTGCTAGTTATGAAGTTATTCTCTCTACTGACTGCTCACATCCTCTTTGACTGGACCTTTCCACCATTTCCTGCCCCGTCTGTCTCTGTGTTGATTTGTCCCCACTAGGGCAGAAAACATTGTTTCCCTCTGTTGTATACATGGGCATTAGGCTATAGCTTAAACCATGTAGTACATTTTTTTAGAACGGACACTCTTTAACTATCTTGTGTCGCTGTTTTTTATCTTGTGTCGCTGTTTTAAAAAACATAGCCTATATTCCCTTCTCTCCATTCGATAGGCTATGAATATGACTGAAGGTTACCCTTCGTCATTTTAAGCATAGCTTTTTCCCGATCAAACAATGAATGTTACGGCGTTCCAATCTAATGACAAGTTTAAGCTTATTAAGATGAAAAGGCCCATGCGGACTGGGAAAATCCCTCAATGTAACGTTGAAAACCAAATGGACAATAACCTGGCCTCCTAATGGCCGATCAGAAAAGCTTTTAGACAAATTAAAGTTATGAACATTCGCTTATTTCCCAAATATTCTAGACAAAGGTGTTGTCGAATTTTTGTGGCTTTAAAAAATAAAAGAAAGAAAGTCTACAGCATAGGCTATTCTCAATCACAGCTTTATGATGGACAGAACAAACAATATTATTCCTCACCAGACAGTCACTATTCCATCATGATGTAGTCCTATGACCTATCTCACTACGTTAAGACAGCCTGTTCCATCATGATGTAGTCCTATAACCTATCTCACTACGTTAAGACAGCCTGTTCCATCATGATGTAGTCCTATAACCTATCTCACTAGGTTAAGACAGTCTGTTCCATCATGATGTAGTCCTATAACCTAACTCACTATGTTAAGACAGCCTGTTCCATCATGATGTAGTCCTATAACCTATCTCACTACGTTAAGACAGCCTGTTCCATCATGATGTAGTCCTATGACCTATCTCACTACATTAAGACAGCCTGTTCCATCATGATGTAGTCCTATAACCTATCTCACTACGTTAAGACAGCCTGTTCCATCATGATGTAGTCCTATAACCTATCTCACTACGTTAAGACAGCCTGTTCCATCATGATGTAGTCCTATAACCTATCTCACTACGTTAAGACAGTCTGTTCCATCATGATGTAGTCCTATAACCTATCTCACTACGTTAAGACAGTCTGTTCCATCATGATGTAGTCCTATAACCTATCTCACTACGTTAAGACAGCCTGTTTCATCATGATGTAGTCCTATAACCTATCTCACTACGTTAAGACAGCCTGTTCCATCATGATGTAGTCCTATAACCTAACTCACTACGTTAAGACAGCCTGTTCCATCATGATGTAGTCCTATAACCTATCTCACTACGTTAAGACAGCCTGTTCCATCATGATGTAGTCCTATAACCTATCTCACTACGTTAAGACAGCCTGTTCCATCATGATGTAGTCCTATGACCTATCTCACTACGTTAAGACAGCCTGTTCCATCATGATGTAGTCCTATAACATATCTCACTACGTTAAGACAGCCTGTTCCATCATGATGTAGTCCTATAACCTATCTCACTACGTTAAGACAGCCTGTTCCATCATGATGTAGTCCTATGACCTATCTCACTACGTTAAGACAGCCTGTTCCATCATGATGTAGTCCTATAACCTATCTCACTACGTTAAGACAGCCTGTTCCATCATGATGTAGTCCTATAACCTATCTCACTACGTTAAGACAGCCTGTTCCATCATGATGTAGTCCTATGACCTATCTCACTACGTTAAGACAGTCTGTTCCATCATGATGTAGTCCTATAACCTAACTCACTACGTTAAGACAGTCTGTTCCATCATGATGTAGTCCTATAACCTATCTCACTACGTTAAGACAGCCTGTTCCATCATGATGTAGTCCTATAACCTATCTCACTAGGTTAAGACAGCCTGTTCCATCATGATGTAGTCCTATAACCTATCTCACTACGTTAAGACAGTCTGTTCCATCATGATGTAGTCCTATAACCTAACTCACTACGTTAAGACAGCCTGTTCCATCATGATGTAGTCCTATAACCTATCTCACTACGTTAAGACAGCCTGTTCCATCATGATGTAGTCCTATAACCTATCTCACTAGGTTAAGACAGCCTGTTCCATCATGATGTAGTCCTATAACCTATCTCACTACGTTAAGACAGTCTGTTCCATCATGATGTAGTCCTATAACCTAACTCACTACGTTTAGACAGACTGTTCCATCATGATGTAGTCCTATAACCTATCTCACTACGGTAAGACAGTCTGTTCCATCATGATGTAGGTTATAGGACTATCTCACTACTTTAAGACAGCCTGTTCCATCATGATGTAGTCCTATAACCTAACTCACTACGTTAAAGACAGCCCGTTCCATCATGATGTAGTCCTATAACCTATCTCACTACGTTAAGACAGCCTGTTCCATCATGATGTAGTCCTATAACCTAACTCACTACGTTAAGACAGCCTGTTCCATCATGATGTAGTCCTATAACCTAACTCACTACGTTAAGACAGCCTGTTCCATCATGATGTAGTCCTATGACCTATCTCACTACGGTAAGACAGCCTGTTCCATCATGATGTAGTCCTATAACCTAACTCACTATGTTAAGACAGTCTGTTCCATCATGATGTAGTCCTATAACCTATCTCACTACGTTAAGACAGCCTGTTCCATCATGATGTAGTCCTATAACCTATCTCACTATGTTAAGACAGTCTTTTCCTCAGAAAGTCACTGCTCCATCATGTGCATGCCAGACATATACACACAAACCTGTTCTGTTCCTCTACCAGAAAATATCATTACAAAATATTTGACACTGCTGGCACTTAGCCTCTGCCCAGGCTTTCAACAACATTATCTTTCGCCCAGTTGCATAGGGGCAATAGGGGCGGTAGCGTCATATAGCACGTTTTATGGGTACATAATCACAATAGGACTACATCGCCAAACCCTAGTCCCCACACTCATCTCTCTTCAAATCCACCGTTTCCCTGACACTCACACTTTCTCTTTTTCAAATGTGTTTTTGTTCGATTGATATAACCTCTAAAGAAGGACTTGACCCCTGATCCCTAACCCCTGACCTTTTGTCCTCTGTAGGTGTGTGGTCATGAGTTGATGGCCCACCGTGCTGTGCTGGCCTGCTGTAGCCCCTATCTGTTTGAGATCTTCAACAGCGACATCGAGGCTCACGGCGTGTCCCACGTCACCTTCGAAGACCTGGACCCAGAGGCTGTGGAGATCCTGCTCAACTACGCCTACACTGCCCAGTAAGTACCATGACCTCTGACCCCTACACTATGCCTACACTGCCCAGTAAGTACCATGGCCTCTGACCCCTACACTATGCCTACACTGCCCAGTAAGTACCATGACCTCTGACCCCTACACTATGCCTACACTGCCCAGTAAGTACCATGACCTCTGACCCCTACACTATGCCTACACTGCCCAGTAAGTACCATGACCTCTGACCCCTACACTACGCCTACACTGCCCAGTAAGTCCCATGACCTCTGACCCCTACACTACGCCTACACTGCCCAGTAAGTACCATGACCTCTGACCCCTACACTACGCCTACACTGCCCAGTAAGTACCATGACCTCTGACCTCTACACTATACCTACACTGCCCAGTAAGTACCATGACCTCTGACCCCTACACTATGCATACACTGCCCAGTGAGTATACATCTTCTAATACAAATTGTGCAATGAGCAGAGTCCTAGGCTTTGTTAAGAATTTCCAGGACCTTCACCGCTCTGCTGACCCAGGAGACCTTTCACTATGCTTCTCACCTGTCTGACACGACTGACTAATGCTTGTCTGTCTGTCTGACAGGTTGAAGGCAGATAAGGCATTGGTTAAGGAGGTCTACTCTGCAGCCAAAAGGCTCAAGATGGAACGAGTCAAGCAGGTATGATCTTTCTCTTGTTTCAACTACTGATACTCCATATTGTACGTTTTTAATGCAGTCCCAATGGTCAGAGTTTCACACTTCTCTCCTCTCTGATTGGTCAGATCTGTGGCGACTACCTGCTGTCTAAGATGGATTCCCAGACCGCCATCTCCTTCCGTAACTTTGCTAGCTGCATGGGAGATGGCCGCATGCTGGCCAAGATCGATGCCTACATCCAGGAACACCTGCTGGAGGTCTCAGAGCAGGAGGACTTCCTCAAACTGCCCCGCCTCAAGGTGAGCCGTCCCCAACAAACTTTCTTAACCCAGTCTTCAGGGTCCACCTGCCGGTCCATATACAGTATGTGATGCATTCTAACTCCAGGAACCTGAAACTTGTCAACTTATCAGCAATCTGCTATTAATTAGAAACCAGGTGTGCTGGTGTTGGGATAAATCAAATATATGGAAGCACTGGTGGGCCCTGAGGACTTGGTTGAGAAAGCACAGGAAAAGCCTGTACAGTAGCTAACTTCGTAGGTCTTGAGGGACTCCCCTAAGCACCATATTTTAGCTTTTTAACATGGACTTTAGAATAGCGAGATTTATGCAGTTGTACTTTCTTTAGATTCTTACATGGCAAAAACCTCCTAAAATGAATATGAGAATATATATTATGATGCTGGGTTGAGCAGTTGAGCTGGGCGATTTTTTTTTGGGGGGGGGCTCGTCACAGTATTTTACAACATCTTTTTGCATATCTCTCAGTACATTTTGGCTAATGTCAAGAAGAAACCTTTCCAGCGCTACACTTAGGCTACTTGATGTAGGCCTATTCACTGCTAATCACACAGTCTGCTCCGATGCTAATCACACAGTCTGCTCCGATGCTAATCACACAGTCTGCTCCGATGCTAATCACACAGTCTGCTCCGATGCTAATCACACAGTCTGCTCCGATGCTAATCACACAGTCTGCTCCGATGCTAATCACACAAAACTAGAGGTCGACCGATAATGATCTTTCAACGCCGATACCGATTGTTGGATGACCAAAAAAAGCCGATACCAATTCATCGGCCAATTTTTTTTTATATGTTTGTAATAATGACAATTACAGCAATACTGAATGAACACTTTTATTTTAACTGAATATAATATATAAATAAAATCAATTTAGTCTCAAATAAATAATGAAACATGTTCAATTTGGTTTAAATAATGCAAAAACAAAGTGTTGGAGAAGAAAGTAAAAGTGCAATATGTGCCATGTAAAAAAGCTAACGTTTAAGTTCCTTGCTCAGAACATGAGAACATATGAAAGCTGGTGGTTCCTTTTAACATCAGTCTTCAATATTCCCAGGTAACAAGTTTTTGGTTGTAGATATTATAGGAATTATAGGACTATTTCTCTCTATACCATTTGTATTTCATATACTTTTGACTATTGGATGTTCTTATAGGCACTTTAGTATTGCCAGCCTAATCTCAGGAGTTGATAGGCTTGAAGTCATAAACAGCGCAATGCTTGAAGCACAGCGAAGAGCTGCTGGCAAACGCAGGAAAGTGCTGTTTGAATGAATGCTTACGAGCCTGCTGCTGCCTACCACCGCTCAGTCTGACTGCTCTATCAAATATCAAATCATAGACTTAATTATAATATAATAAGCACACAGAAATACGAGCCTCAGGTCATTAATATGGTAAAATCCAGAAACTATAATTTCGAAAACAAAACATTTATTCTTTCAGTGAAATACGGAACCGTTCCATATTTTATCTAACGGGTGGCATCCCTGAGTCTAAATTTTCCTGTTACATTGCACAACCTTCAATGTTACGTCATAATGATGTAAAATTCTGGCAAATTAATTACGGTCTTTGTTAGGAAGAAATGGTCTTCACACAGTTCACAATGAGCCAGGCAGCCCAAACTGCTGCATATACCCTGACTCTGCTTGCATTGAACGCAAGAGAAGTGACACAATTTCCCTAGTTAAAATAAATTCATGTTAGCAGGCAATATTAACTAAATATGCCGGTTTAAAAAAATATATATACTTGTGTATTGATTTTAAGAAAGGCATTGATGTTTATGGTTAGGTACACATTGGTGCAACGACAGTGCTTTTTTCGCGAATGCGCTTGTAGAAGTAGGATGTGATTCCATGACAAATTAACAGGCACCGCGTTGATTATATGCAACGCAGGACAAGCTAGATAAACTAGTAATATCATCAACCATGTGTAGTTAACTAGTGATTATGTTAAGATAGTTTTTTATAAGATAAGTTTAATGCTAGCTAGCAACTTACCTTGTCTCCTTGCTGCACTCGCGTAACAGGTGGTCAGCCTGCCACGCAGGCTCCTCGTGGAGTGCAATGTAATCAGCCATAATCGACGTCCAAAAATGCCGATTACCGATTGTTATGAAAATGTGAAATTAGCCCTAATTAATCGGTCGACCTCTAATCAAAACCATATTGTAATAAAAACCATACTACAGCCTACTCCGCATGTAAGGTGGTGCTATGATCTCAATATTAAGAGGTGAGAAATAAATAATATACTCACAGAAAGCTGTTAAACTATTTTTCCCTCAATCAGAATGCATCTCTTCCGTGTGCACAGTGGGGAGAGGGAGTGAGAGTGGATCACTCACACAGCAGCAGACAGGGAAACTGAGACAGGCAGATACTTTCATAGCAGGAATCATCATAATGCATAGGCTATTACTGTCGACCAAATAATGGTTTTAGAACGATCAACAGGAATGTTGTGTAGCAAAATTACCGACGTACACAAAATGCTTCGGTAAGAGGAAGGTAATGTCGGCAGGGTGGGAAATTAACTTTTTGGTCCACCAGCCACTGTGGCAGGTAGATAATAAAAATAAAATAATCTACCAGCCACTCAGATTCTTTACCACCAAAATGTTTTTTGAGACCATAAAAACAACAGATGAGCATGCTTTCTGTTTTTCTAAATTACTGTATGTATTACTAGTAAGAAGTAATGAAATAAATTACTATGTTAAGAATACATTTTTATAAATTACTGTATGTATTACTAGTAAGAAGTAATGGGGTACATTTTTGTGACCTGCATCTTTTAACCAATGCGTGTTAAAATAAATCATTTAGATCAATAGTAAAAACAGAGAGTTCTACAAATGAACATGAAGAATCAACAAAGTTCCTGCACGGCCACAAAAGGCTGACTGATACAGCTAATGTATTAATATAGTTCAGAGCTCTGCACTGACATGTTTTACAAGGAGTACATGATGTGCTCCTAAGCAGAAATGTAGAAGAACGCAAATACATCGAGGAGAACAGAATATTTGATTGTTTTAATTATAAGAAATAAAGGTTTTTAGGAGTGATCCGTGCTCAGTCAAGCACAATCATTAGTTGAGACAAATGTTCAGCGGCCGTTTTATGGGACTAGCCGTTACCGTGGTAACTTGGGCACGCCCTTGTCTGTGATGAAAAAAATCTGACTGATGTCTTCCTAGCAGCAGACCGTTGCAGCAAACTCAATCTAACATTGAAAACAACCTAACGTTAGGTTGTGAACAAAACTATATAATTGGCCTAAAACACGAGGACAAGTCAGACTTTAGTACCCTTTCTTATCAATTCCACTAACTTCTACATGTGGCCTTTGGATTTAAAAAATAAAAAAAACCTGTTCCCAAATGCTCTGTGTGACCACCTGCCAACGTGGCTGGAGAAATAGACCTTCTTACCCACCAATGACAAAATCTACTCACATTTGACGGGTGGCGGGTGTTAATGTCCAACCCTCAGTGTCGGTGTTGGTCATTTTGGGTTTATCGTCCCAGCTCTATTGAGCAGCCTTGCTGCAGTAGTTATACTGGTCTTTATCTTGCCTAAGAGTCATCAGCTCTATTGACTGTTGGAGGACAAACATGGATAAATGATCTTAGTAGAAATTGTTAGCTGTTCCTCCTCTGAATCTCACCCAATATGTACAATTATTTCATGTCTTGGTGGACGTTTGTATCTAAATCGTTAGTTCCCATTTTTGCTTTTACACAGATCCTGGCTCAAAATGCGTTCATTTAGATTATCTGTGATGGAGCCTCGGTTAATGTGGGTTTACAGTTAGTTGCATTATTATTAGAGCTGGCACAATGACCGTGTAACCAGCGGTTATGGATGAAGACGGCCATGAAAATAAAATAACCGTAACGAGCAAGGTGTTGTAGCAAACGAGTCTCCGGTTCCCTAGGCAACACCTCCCTGCAGCAGCAACACAGCAACCCTGCCAATTTGACTGGTAAACTCATGGGTACACTCGCAATGGCTGCCTGATATTGTGATGCAATAATTTCCATGGTAATGTAGAATGTTCATTCAAATGATGTTATTTTTGTCATGTCAGTTGAGTTGAATCACCAAATCACAGCACAGATTGATGGGTACACTTCTTGCTTTTACTTCCTGCTTTGCTCCTATGGTTACACTCGCAATGGCCGCCAGTCCACCCATTATGCCATCATTGACCTGAATGGGGATTCCCATTCTATCTATTCTATTTCTATGGCACACATGCAGCCAGGAGCGCAGGAGAGGAGAAAATGTGCGTCTTAAACAACAAAAACAGTTATTGCGATGACTGCTGTCATTTGTCTGGCCAATAACAGTCTTTCAAAGTTCCATGACTGTCACAGCCCTAGGTAGTGTATTACCTTCGGTGCTGCAGAATGTACTTTGGAATTCCCAGTTACTGGTTTTGATTGGTCTCTAGTTTGAGGTGAAACACAACCTTTTTTTTGTAACAGCTAGACTATGATGGTTCAATATTGATTCAGTGTCTTGTGATTTGTGGTATGAATGAAGCACACCCTAGCCATGGTTGATCCTAGATGGCTTTTTCTAACCTATTTTTGACTGGTCTCCTCTTGTGTCTGTGTGCCTGTCTACAGTTAGAAGTAATGCTGGAAGACAGCCTGAGCCTGCCCAGCAACGGCAAGCTCTACAACAAGGTGCTCAACTGGGTCCAGCGCAGTCTGTGGGAGAACGGAGGTCAGCTGGATAGACTGATGGAGGAGGTCAGTACTGTAGCTGGAGCTTAGCTTGCACTAATCCACCCCATAACCCCTCCCTCTCTCGCTTTCCTTTAGCAAGTCGTTAAAGGCATCCGCATGCTTCAGGTCGGCTGGCGCTGAGCACGGCTGGCGCTGAGCACGGCTAGGCGAACCGAACGCTTGTGCTCGCATACTCCCTTATTAGACCTTCACTTGAAAAACGAGAAAAAAGCGTCAATAGTACTGTTTGTCCATTTTGAGACCCCGTAGCCAGTGTACACTTCATCAAAATAGTCTGAATTCATCTATGACGACTCAAGAAATCTGTCATTCATTTTGACATTTTTGTCGAGGAGATTTGTCTTGCAATTTTGCACCTGACTAGGATGTTTGGTGCAGTATTTCTCAAGTGAAAGAATGTGCATGAGGACGGGTCATCTCTCGTTAAATAACAATAGACACTTTATTGAAGAATCCCTACTATTGACCAATCGCCAACGAGGGGACATAGACTTCAGCTACCGACTTCGGTGTGCCGAGAGAGAGAGAAAATGGTGTGCCCGAATAGCCCAAGGTTTTTCCCCGAAGTCCAACGCGAACAAAATGTTGTCATAATATATGCACAAGCTGTTTGGGCTGGGAAGCATGCGGGCGCCTTAAAGCACTGATCCAAACCCGACGTCATGGCACGCTGTGTTAGGACTGTTTGGTGGTTCTTTTTGTTCTTTCCTTTTTTCCCGTTTTCTTTCCTAATGTTTAGTTCTGCAGTACAGTGTACCTGGACATACA
This sequence comes from Salmo trutta, assembly GCF_901001165.1. Classification (NCBI taxonomy): domain Eukaryota; kingdom Metazoa; phylum Chordata; class Actinopteri; order Salmoniformes; family Salmonidae; genus Salmo; species Salmo trutta. The sequence continues at coordinate 42,997,627 of NC_042978.1, read as the reverse complement.
GCAAACTAGAGGTGAGAAGAGACAGACCTGTGTTGCTGTTCTGTTTTAGTCATCAGTTGGATGCACCTACAGTGTCTTGATTTTGCTCTATTCTCTTTTGCATTGAAAGATGTGAGCAGGTCCCTCACTCTGTTCTGTCCCACTGATACCCTTCTCTTTCTGACCAGGTGTGTGTGTGTGTGTGTGTGTGTGTGTGTGTGTGTCAGCGAGCGCTCCAGTACTAACGAATGTTCCTCCCCATTGATTTGTCTCTCCTCCAGGTTTATTAACAGCAGCAGGAGAGCAGACTGAAGAGTCAAGACTGAGCCACCAGGGTAATGAGTCAGGGAGAAACAGAGAGAACAGAGGGAGGATAGGAGGAGCCCCCCTCTTTCTCTTTCTACAGCCAAAGCAACACTGTGCTCCCATCTGTCTACACACACACACACACACACACACACACACAGGCCTACTTAGCTTACACATATTTACATTTTGTAAAGTATGCATACAACCTAATTGACTTACATTCCACTGACATCCAGTGGAGAGCACTCACAGAAACCCACATCTACTCACAGAAACCCACATCTACTCACAGAAACCCACATCTACTCACAGAAACCCACATCTGCTCACAGAAACCCACATCTACTCACAGAAACCCATATCTACTCACAGAAACCCACATCTACTCACAGAAACCCACATCTACTCACAGAAACCCACATCTACTCACAGAAACCCACATCTGCTCACAGAAACCCACATCTACTCACAGAAACCCACATCTACTCACAGAAACCCATATCCACTCAGAGAAACCCATATCCACTCACAGAAACCAACATCTACTCACAGAAACCCATATCTACTCGCAGAAACCCACATCTATTCACAGAAACCCACATCCACTCACAGAAACCCACATCCACTCACAGAAACCCATATCCACTCACAGAAACCCATACCCACTCACAGAAACCCACATCTCACAGAAACCCATATCTACTCACAGAAACCCATACCCACTCACAGAAACCCACATCTCACAGAAACCCATATCTACTCACAGAAACCCATACCCACTCACAGAAACCCATATCCACTCACAGAAACCCATACCCACTCACAGAAACCCATACCCACTCACAGAAACCCATATCTACTCACAGAAACCCATACCCACTCACAGAAACCCATATCCACTCACAGAAACCCATACCCACTCACAGAAACCCATACCCACTCACAGAAACCCATATCTACTCACAGAAACCCATACCCACTCACAGAAACCCATATCCACTCACAGAAACCCATACCCACTCACAGAAACCCATACCCACTCACATAAACCCATATCCACTCACAGAAACCCATACCCACTCACAGAAACCCATATCCACTCACAGAAACCCATACCCACTCACAGAAACCCATAATCACTGAAAAGACCATCTGCACATAACCATGATTACCCCCCCACATACTCGGAAACACCCGTCATAATTCACTATTCTATGAGGCGTTTAATATTAACCAATTTTTAGAACCAAGAGATGTCCTTTAAGTAGGGAAGGGCAGAATGACGGACATTTTAACCATAACCGTAAAGAAGCTTTTGAAATGGTTCACTATCTCAATGCCCACTATCATTTTGTTTGAAAACGTCTCTATTTTCATGTTTTATTTATTAACTATTTGTAAGAGACAATAATGTATGTAAAAGCTTTGTCTTCCACATAAGCATAACTCATGGATTTACATCAGAAAGATGCCGTTCCTTTTTTCCATGCAATTATAATGACCAACTTCCTCAGCCAACCATGAGTGGGTTTTCCAAGCATTGAGGTCATGAGGACTGAAGCCGTTTCCAGATGCTTCATCTTTATCAACTCCACCCTCCTCCTTTTCTAGATGTTCTGAAGGGAAGGGGGTGCACAGGAGCAGCACCTGCAGATGTTGTGTATGTCCCTGCATTTACTGTAACCACCTGCGTTCCTCCTACTGGTGACGACAGACCAAGCTGAACCTTCCTCACCCAACCAACCCCCCTCCAACACCGTCCCCCTCCCTCCCGTGTTGCCCGGGGTGCTGCTTTGCTGTGTGTTGCCATGGAGACAGCCTGCCACATGGGTGTTGTGTCGCTGTGTGTCTTGCAGGTGCAAACGCTGTACTATTCAGCCGACCACAAGCTGCTCGATGGCGCTCTCATCATTGAGGAACATGGGGTGTTTGGTGTTGGTGCAGAGGACCACATCCAGTTTGTGCAGGTACACAACCCGCCCCTATCCTGGGCTAACTCTGTGTCACTTGGCCCAACCTGGCCTCTATCCACCTTATGTAGCCTGGCAACAAGGGCGCAGCCGGTTAGTGTGTGAAACCTAGGAACACTACACCTGCTTGCGTAGCTCCTGTTGCACACTAGACTGGTTCTCAGATCAATTGAGTCTAGTCTTTTGGAGATTGGGTTCTGATCGCAAAATGTTTTGTGTGTTTTGAGTATGTAGCTGCTTCTTCGTTGGTCAAGTCTACCCTGTGTCTGTGTCATCTTTCAGCTTGTTTAGATGGTTTAAATGGGTTGTAGACTGGTTTCAACTGTTTCTGGGGGACGACTCAGCACCGCTAAAAGACTGTTTGGGTGTAGTTCTAGGCAGGTTCAAAGCCAGGATTAGTCCATTTCAGGACTAATGCTCTGCAGCCAACTGGTGTTGTAGCCTGTAGGAGATGTTGTGGATCTTCCCTCTGGCTGGGTTTCTGTACTGTAGCTGCGTTGGTTGTGCTGTTGCAGAAGAAGCCCCCTCGTGAGAACAGCAACACCCAGAGACAGCTGAGCTCCAGCTCCTCCGGCAGCACCTCGCCCTCCGGATCCTCCTCCAACACACCCTGCAGGAGAGAGTGGAAGTATATCGCCTCCGAGAAGACCACCAGTAAGTGTGTGTGTGTGTGTGTGTGTGTGTGTGTGTGTGTGTGTGTGTGTGTGTGTGTGTGTGTGTGTGTGTGTGTGTGTGTGTGTGTGTGTGTGTGTGTGTCGGATGTTTGAAGACTTACAGAGGAGTGGGTGTGTTACCTCAGAATGACAACGACTAGGTTCCAGTTTAACAACGTTTACTTCACCGTATTTCCACAGAACATAGTCACCATCATGCTCAGGCCAGTCCATCTCCAGTGAGACTACTGCGCAGGCGTACTAATAACAGAGTGATAGCACCTTAATAACAGAAATATAGGGATACTTAAAACTCTCTCTCTCTCTCTCCCCCTTCTCTCTCTCTCCCCCTCCTCTCTCTCTCTCCCCCTCCTCTCTCGCTCTCTCTCCCATCTCTCTCCCTCTCCCCCTTCTCTCTCTCTCTCCCCCTTCTCTCGCTCTCTCCCCCTTCTCTCTCTCTCTCTCCCCCCCTCTCTCTCCCCCTCCTCTCTCTCTCCCATCTCCCTCTCTCTCCCTCCTCTCCCTCTCTCTCCCTCCTCTCTCTCTCTCCCTCCTCTCCCTCTCTCCCCCTCCTCTCTCTCTCCCATCTCCCTCTCTCTCCCCTTCTCTCTCTCTCTCGCTCTCTCTCCCCCCCCTTCTCTCTCTCTCTCCCCCTCCTCTCGCTCTCTCTCCCATCTCCCTCCCCCTTCTCTCTCTCCGCCCTCTCCTCTCTCCCTTCTCTCTCTCTCCGCAGACAACACTTACCTGTGTCTGGCCGTGCTAGATGGGGTGTTGTGTGTGATCTTCCTGCATGGCCGTAGCTCTCCCCAGAGCTCTCCCTCTGCCACACCCTGTCTGATGAAGAGCCTCAGCTTCGAGGCCCAGCCTGAGGAGCTGGAGGAACACCCGCTGACCACCATGCATTATGCCCGCTCTGGCCTGGGCACTGCCACCCTGCACGGCAGGCTCATCGCTGCAGGTACAGAGATTTTAACCATTGTCTATTTAACCTTTTATTTATACAGGTTATTCTCATTAAGATACAATCTCTTCACAGCAAGATAGAGCTGTTAGTTAACCAGCCACTGAGCCTCTATCTGGAGACTGGCACTGACCGGTCCCCAGATTCAAGTCTCAGATCCTCCAAATCAGCCCTGTCCTGTCACTCACAACTGTCATCTACAGTGCATTCAGAAAGTATTCAGACCCCTTGACCTTTTCCACAGTTTGTTACATTGCAGCCTTATTCTAAAATTGATTACATTGTTTTTTTCCCCTCATCAATCTACACACAATATCCCATATTGACAAAGCAAAAACTGATTTTTAGATATGTTTGCAACAATAACATTTTTCATTAAAAAAAATACTGATATAACATTTTACATAAGTATTCAGACCCTTGACTCAGTACTTTGTTGAAGCACCTTTGGCAGCGATTACAGCCTCGAGTCTTCTTGGTTATGACGCTACAAGCTTGGCACACCTGTATTTGGGGAGTTTCTCCCATTCTTCACTGCAGATCCTCTCAAGCTCTGTCAGGTTGGATGGGGAGCACAGCTATTTTCCGGTCTCTCCAGAGATGTTAGATCAGGTTCAAGTCCGGGCTCTGGCTGGGCCACTCAAGGACATTCAGAGACTTGTTCCAAAGTCACTCCTGCGTTGTCTTGGCTGTGTGCTTAGGGTCGTTGTCCTGTTGGAAGGTGAACCTTCGCCCCCAGTCTGAGGTCCTGAGCGCTGTGGAGCAGGTTTTCATCAAGGATCTCGCTGTACTTTGCTCTGTTCATCTTTCCCTCGATCCTGACTAGTCTCCCAGTCCCTGCCGCTGAAAACCGTCCCCACAGCATGATGCTGCCACCACCATGCTTCACCGTAGAGATGGTGCCAGGTTTACTGCAAACGTGACGCTTGGAGGAGTTCAATCTTGGTTTCATCAGACCATAGAATCTTGTTTCTCATGGTCTGAGTACTTTAGGTGCCTTTTGGGAAACTCAAGAGGGCTGTCAAGTGCCTTTTACTGAGGAGTGGCTTCCGCCTGGCCACTCTACCATAAAGGCCTGATTGGTGGAGTGCTGCACAGATGGTTGTCCTTCTGTAAGGTTCTCCCATCTCCACAGAGGAACTCTGGAGCTCTGTCAGAGTGACCATCGGGTTCTTGGTCACCTCCCTAACCAAAGCCCTTCTCCCCCGATTGCTCAGTTTGGCCAGGCTGACAGCTCTAGGAAGAGTCTTTGTGGTTCCAAACTTCTTCCATTTAAGAATGATGGAGGCCACTGTGTTCTTGGGGACCTTCAATGTTGCTGAATTTTTTGGGTCCCTTCCCTAGATCTGTGCCTTGACACAATCCTGTTTTGGAGCTCTACGGGCAATTCCTTCAACCTCATGGCTTGGTTTTTGTTCTGACATGCTCTGTCCACTGTGGGACCTTTATATAGACAAATGTGTGCCTTTCCAAATCATGTTTAATAAATTGAATTTACCACAGGTGGACTCTAATCAAGTTGTATAAACATCTGTTTGCGCTATAGGCTCATATAAAGGCTTCTGTAGGCCCAGACTGACCTGGTGTCTTCTGTTTGAGCTGTATGCTATGTATGCTCGTGCTCAAGACAAGGGGGATGATTGTGGACTACAGGAAAAAGAGGACCGAGCACGCCCCCATTCTCATTGACGGGGCTGCAGTGGAGCAGGTTGAGAGCTTCAAGTTCCTTGGTGTCCACATCACCAGCAAACTAACATGGTCCAAACACACCAAGACAGTCGTGAAGAGGGCACGACAAAGCCTATTCCCCCTCAGGAGACTGAAAAGATTTGGCATGGGTCCTCAGATCCTCAAAAGGTTCTACAGTTGCCCCATCGAGAGCATCCTGACTGGTTGCTCGGCCTCAGACCCCAAGGCACTAGAGAGGGTAGTGCGAACCGCCCAGTACATCACTGGAGCCAAGCTTCCTGCCATCCAGGACCTCTATACCAGGCGGTGTCAAAGGAAGGCCCTGAACATTTTCAAAGACTCCAGCCACCCTAGTCATAGACTGTTCTCTCTGCTACCGCATGGCAAGTGGTACTGGAGTGCCAAGTCTAGGTCTAAGAGGCTTCTAAACAGCTTCTACCCCCAAGCCATAAGACTCCTGAACACCTAATCAAATGGCTACCCAAACTATTTGCATTGACCAGACCCCCCCCCCTTACACTGCTGCTACTCTCTGTTGTTATCATCTATGCATAGTCACTTTAATAACTCCACCTACATGTGCATATTACCTCAACTAACCGGTGCCCCCTGTATATAGTCTCGCTATTGTTATTTTACTGCTGCTCTTTAATTACTTGTTACTTTTATTTCTTATTCTTATCCGTATTTTTTTAACGGCATTGTTGGTTAGGAGCTCGTAAGTAAGCATTTCACTGTAAGGTCTACACCTGTTGTATTTGGCGCATGTGACATACAATTTGATTTGATCTCAAGGATACTCAATGGAAACAAGATGCACCTGAGCTCAATTTCGAGTCTCATATCAAAGGGTCTGAATACTTTCGAAAAAATTCAAAAACCTGTTTTTGCTTTGTCATTATGGGGTGTTGTGTGTAGATTTTTAATCCATTTTCGAATAAGGCTGTAATGTAAAACATAATGTGGAAAAATATTTCCAGAATATGATTAATACACCTGATGATTGAGTAGGCCCGGACTGACCTGGTGTCCTCTGTGTTTCCTCTCTAGGAGGTTATAAAGTAGAGCTGGGCGACATGGACAGAAATCCATATTGCTATGAATGAACCACTTTTGTTGAGATAATAAATCTATGATAAATCATGTTTTTGCAGATGGGCGCTATGATCAAAAACTCGCAATACGTGAACATTTTGCTCGATAACAAAAAAAACTATCATTTTAGAAAAATGTTGTGGACAGTTAACATTAGTGACATGGCTCTAGACTGACCCGGTGTCCTCTGTTTGAGCTGTATGCTCACATTAAGGGTTCTGCAGGCCCGGACTGACCCGGTGTCCTCTGTTTGAGCTGTATGCTCACATTAAGGGTTCTGTAAGCCCGGACTGACCCGGTGTCCTCTGTTTGAGCTGTATGCTCACATTAAGGGTTCTGCAGGCCCGGACTGACCTGGTGTCCTCTGTGTATTTCCCGTCTCCAGGAGGGTATAACCGAGAGGAGTGCCTGAGGACGGTGGAGTGTTACGACCCCAAAGACGATCGTTGGACCTTCACCGCTCCCATGCGGACTCCCAGGGCTCGCTTCCAGATGGCAGTGCTTATGGTACAACCCTGACCTTTGAACCCTAATTTACTAGGATTGACAGGTGCCTGTCTTGACTTAAACCTGCCCCTCTGTCTCCTCGCATCTCTCATAGGGTCAGCTGTACGTGATGGGCGGCTCCAACGGCCACTCGGACGAGCTGAGCTGTGGGGAGACGTACGATCCGCACACTGACACGTGGGCTCAGGTGCCAGAGCTCCGGACCAACCGCTGCAACGCAGGTGTCTGCTCATTGAACAACAAGCTGTTCGTGGTGGGAGGGTCGGACCCCTGTGGGCAGAAAGGCCTGAAGAACTGTGACGCTTTTGACCCTGTGACCAAGACCTGGAACAACTGTGCTCCCCTCAACATCAGTAAGCACCTATACCACACATATATTATGGAGCTATAGGAGGACGGGCTCATTGTAATGGCTGGAGTGAAATAAATGGAACAGTGAAACACATCACACATATGGAAACCACGTTTTACTCCGTTCCATATAATCCATTCCGGTCATTACAATGAGCCCGTCCTCTTAAAGCTCTTCCCACCAGCCTCCCTACTAAACACAGACTGTATTGTACCTGTATCTCATAGTGTACACTGAGGAAAAGGTTCCAGGTCACCAGGGTGGAAGCCTTTACTAATGATGCTTATCATTTAGTGCATGTACTGTCTCAGTGAAGAACTGGAATAGTTTTCAGTTGGCATGTGAAAAGTGATTCAAGTGTGCCGTTAACTCTGTTCTTCTAGGGAGGCACCAGGCTGCGGTGTGTGAGCTAGATGGCTTCATGTACGTGATTGGAGGTGCTGAGTCGTGGAACTGCCTGAACACAGTGGAGCGTTACAACCCCGAGAACAACACCTGGACCCTGATCTCCCCCATGAACGTGGCCCGCAGGGGGGCTGGGGTGGCCGTCTACGCTGGTAAGACACTTCTCCATAGAAATATAGCATTCTGATTCTACGGTCTGCTCTAAACTGAGGATTACCGTGTATAGTGTCATGGGTTCACTGGGGTGGGGATACAGTTTGCTTTGGTTGCAACCTTGGAATTTGGCAGAAATATCCAAATCATTGCTCAGATTTGTGCTGACCCTTCACTCTCCTTGTCGCTATCTCCTTCTCTTCCCGTCTCTAGGGAAGCTTTTCGTGGTTGGGGGGTTTGACGGCTCCCATGCCCTGCGCTGTGTTGAGGTTTACGACCCAGCCCGTAATGAGTGGAGGATGCTCGGTAGCATGACCGTGGCACGCAGCAATGCGGGGGTAGCCGTGCTGGGTGATTTCATCTGCGCCATGGGCGGCTTCGACGGAAACAACTTCCTGAACACGCTGGAGGTTTACGACCCCGAGACGGATGAGTGGAGCGACTGCGCCGATGCCCTCTCCTCCTCCGCCTGAGGGTTAAGGGTCAGAGGTTAATGGGGGGGTACCTTTCCCAAACTAACAGGCTTAGTGACATAATCGTGTTTCGTGATGTTCCGTAGGTGAGTGGGAGGAAGGGGACAGGGGAATCATTTTGGCAGGGGTCTTCAGTGAAGACTGGAATATTTGGGGGGCGGGTTCCCAAAAGCAACATTAAGCCTTTGCATACAATATTTTTCGTGCTGTATATATTTTCCTTTTTGTCTTAAGAATGCCAACATTTAATACACTTTTAGTGCAATTGATTTTTTTGTTGTTGAAAGGTTTGTGTATTGTTTTCTGAGAAGAAGCTACTGTTCTGATCATCTCAAGACTACCTTGGACCTACTGGTCGGGTCAGGACGGGTGATGGTACTGGAAAACGTTGGGTTGACTTGATTTAGAAGGTGATTCTGAATAGTTGTGTCCATTTTAAACTGTCATTTTAACTCCCACACATTTAAAGATATGCAGTTTGAAGCCTTATTCAAAGAAAGAGGGTCACTCCCATCATGGCTTCGTCATTTAAACTAAAGCTGGATTTTGCTTTTCCAATCTTTAATGATGGCCTTTTTTTTATATTTTTATACACTGCTGATTTACCAATAGAAGAAGTAGCTGACGCACATGACAACTGAGTCATCAAACGAAACCAGTGCCAGTTTAGTAACAACGCGAACACACACACCCACACACACACACACACACACACACACACACACACACACACACACACACACACACACACACACACACACACACACACACACACACACACACACACACACACACACACACACACACACACACACACCCAACCATGCTTCTGTGCTTGTTCTAACCAAGTATTTTGTTACTGCGTTTTGACTAATTCACTATTTGTGGAGATGATGTTTTCTTTATTTCTTGTGTGGTGTTTTAAAAGGGGTTCAGACATTTGGCTTTTGACATTTTCTTTTTTGAGTTTAGAAGGATTTGAAAGTCCTGTATCACATTTGTAACACGCTGATATTCCTTAACTAATAAACCATTTCAACCTGACGGCGTGTGCTCTTGTACTCTTTTTCCAATGAATACAGTACTAGAGCTGACTCAGGTATGACGGAAAGGTGTGCAACGCGGAATTCAACGGAAACGATACTGTACTGAACGACCAGTTGAAAAAAAACTTGATTTATGGTGGCCTAGAGAGCAATTACCGGATGGCGTGCTGCACGAGTTTTGTGATTTCAAATAGTCACACCCATATTGTTCAGGCCACACCCACCAAACGGGAGCAAACGTACCTCAAAGGCTGTTGAAGAATGGTGTGCACCGTTTTAGGGACATGTTCCGTTCCGTACAAACCGTCACACAACGTAGCAAACATTGAAGCAAACGGAACACACTTTGGTTGTTAGAGCTGTGACTGTCAAACATTCTCTGTCTTTTAGATAGTGTAGTGATGGGTCATGTATACCACAGTGTTCTAATGGAAGAACCACCTGATAATACTTCTACTCTATAAACTTTCCATCATTTGGAAGTTGCAAGTCACTACTTAATCCCCTAGGACACAATTACACCAAAAAATATATATATTGAGATTCAGCCAAATTGCAAAATGTGTTGACAAAAAATTCTATGTTTAGTTGACTTCTACTCAATGTCAAAACGTATTAAATCAAGTAAGCAAAAAACTGTTTACTCAACTTGGAAATTCATAAACCTGTAGTCAAATTTACGGAAGCAACATAAGTTGTGTTGACTAGAAATTAAGTTCAACACAACTTGTCTTGTCTATACTTACAGAATGTAACTAAGTTGAATCAACAAAGATTGTGTATAATCAAATTAGAAATTCACAATCAAAAAATCGAATCAATTGGAAAAAACATAACCGCTGTTCAGATGACTTCAACTTAGTTTTGTGGGGTGGAGGCATTAGAATAATACCTAGCATGCTTTGCAACTGTACATTTTTGACATTTACATTTTGGTCATTTAGCAGACCCTTTTATCCAGAGAGACTTCAGTTAGTGCATTCAACGAAGGTAGATAAACATCCACATTTAAAAAGTAACAAGTAAAAAGGTCATGTAACCGTTTCTGAAAATGTCATTGTAGATGTTGGTATGTTGGATGGTTGATATTACTAAGTATATTGCCAGTTTTGAAACTGGTGGAAAAGCTCACACGTGAGCAAGAGAGACAAAAGTGAGTGTTTTCAGAATGTATTCATACCCCTTGACATATTCCACATTTTGTTGTGTTACAGCCTGAATTCAAATGGATGACATAATTTTTTCTCACCCATCTACACACAATACCCTATTATAACAAAGTGAAAACATGTTTTACATTTTTTTTTAAATTTATAGTAAATGCAATACAGAAATATCATTTACAGTCCCTTCGGAAAGTATTCAGACCCCTTGACTTTTTCCACCTTTCGTTACATTACAGACTTATTCTAAAATGGATTACTTTTTTTTTTTCTTCAGAAATCTACACAAAATACCCCATAACGACAAAGCGAAAACTGTTTTTTTTTATTTTTTGCAAATGTATCAAAAACAGAAATACCTTATTTACATAAGTATTCAGACCCTTTGCTATGAGACTTGAAATTGAGCTCAGGTGCATCCTGTTTCCATTGATCATCCTTGAGATGTTTCTACAACTTGATTGGAGTCCACCTGTGGTAAATTCAATTGATTGGACATGATTTGGAAAGGCACACACCTGTCTATATCAGGTCCCACAGTTGACAGTGCATGTCAGAGCAAAAACCAAGCCATGAGGTCGAAGGAATTGTCCGTAGAGCTCCAAGACAGGATTGTGTCGAGGCACAGATCTGGGGAAGGGTACCAAAACATTTCTGCAGCATTGAAGGTCCCCAAGAACACAGTGGCCTCCATCATTCTTAAATGGAAAAAGTTTGGAACCACCAAGACTCTTCCTAGAGCTGGGCAATCAGGGGAGAAGAGTCTTGGTCTGGGAGATGGGAGAAACTTACAGAAGGACAACCATCTCTGCAGAACTTCACCAATCAGGCCTTTATGGTAGACTAGCCAGACGGAAGCCACCCCTCAGTAAAAGGCACATGACAGCACACTCAGAGTTTGCCAAAAGACACCTAAAGACTCTCAGTCCATGAGAAACAAGATTCTCTGGTCTGATGAAACCAAGATTGAACTCTTTGGCCTGATTGCCAAGTGTCACGTCTGGAGGAAACCTGGCTCCACCACCTGAAGCATGGTGGTGGCCACATCATGCTGTGGGGATGTTTTTCAGTGTCAGGGACTGGGAGACTAGTCAGGATCGAGGCAGAGATGAACGGTGCAAAGTACAGAGAGATCCTTGATGAAAACCTGCTCCAGAGCACTCAGGACCTCAGAGTGGGGTGAAGGTTCACCTTCCAACAGGACAACGACCCTAAGCACACAGCCAAGACAATGCAGGAGTGGCTGAGAGACCTGAAAATAGCTGTGCAGCAATGCTCCCCATCTAACCTGACAGAGCTTGACAGGATCTGCAGGGAAAAATTTGAGAAACTCCCCAAATACAGGTGTGCCAAGCTTGTAGCGTCATAACCAAGAAGACTCGATGCTGTAATCGCTGCCAAAGTTGCTTCAACAAGGTACTGAGTAAAGGGTCTGAAACTTATGTAAATGTCCTATTTCTGTTTTTATTTGTAATACATTTGCAAAAATTTCAAATATCTGTTTTTTCTTTGACATTATGGGGTATTGTGTGTAGATTGATGAGGGAAAAGAATAAGGTTGTAAAGTATGTGTAGAAATATGTCAAGGGGTCTGAATACTTTCCGAAGGCACTGTACATAAGTATTCACATCCTTTTGCTATTACACTCCAAATTGAGCTCGGGTGCATCCAATTTCCTTTGATCATCCTTGAGATGTCACTACAACTTGGAGTCCACCAGTGGCCAATTCAATTGTTTGGACATGATTGAGAAAGAAACACACCTGTCTGGTTTCAAGTGTTAATGTCACATGCAGACATACAGTGAAATGTCTTTCTAGCTAGCTCAAACCCTAACAATGCAGTACTCAATAACAATGTAATACTTAAAATAACAAGGTAGAACAAAAACACACAAGACATACAAATAAGGTCTCACAGTTGACAATGCATGTCAGAGCAGAAACTATACCATAAAGACCAAGGAACTGTCCGTAGATCTCGTTTTCCATTCATTGTGTCTACACCCCTTCGCCAGAAACATGCTGCTGATGGAACCATAGTCTGAGATCGATTAAAACAGTTGGCATCAGATGCTGGAACTGCTACTCCCTGTCCAGTGATCCTGCCGACCAAGGTCTGAGGAGCTGTTTGGCGTATCAAGCTAGCAGGGTTTCTTGAGGGCTTGAACGCATCCCGCGACGCAGTTAGCCAAAGACTCAAGCCACCCTAGCCATAGAATGTTCTCTCTGCTACCGCATGGCAAGCGGTGAGTCTAGGTCCAAAAGGCTTCTTAACAGTTTCTACACCCAAGCCATAAGACTCCTGAACAGCTAATCAAATGGCTACCCGGACTATTTGCATTGCCCCCTCACCCCCATTTTTATGCTGCTGCTACTCTCTGTTTATTATCTATGCATAGTCACTTTACCTCTGCCTACATGTACATATTACTTCAATTACCTCGACTAACCTGTGCCCCCGCACGTTGACTCTGTACCAGTACCCCCTGTATATAGCCTCGCTTGTTATTTTATTGCTGCTCTTTAATTATTATTATTATTTTTTTTATTTTTTTTATTTTACTTCAGTTTATTTTAGTAAATACTTTCTTAACACTTATTTTTCTTAAAACTGCATTGTTGGTTAAGGGCTTGTAAGTAAGCATTTCACTGTAAGGTGTACACCTGTTGTATTCGGCGCATGTGACAAATACAATTTGATTTGATTTGTCTAGATCCCTGCTGTTTGTTGTTTTCAATCTTCCCTGTGACCTGCCCTCTCTGGAAATGTGAGGAGTAACAGCATAACCTACGTTGCTAGCTAGCATGACAAAGACCAAAGTCGTCGGGAGTACCGTAGTTATACAAGCAGTTATTACAACAACAAGAAAATATTTTCAAGTGTTTTGTCCAAATACTGGTGGATTCAACTAATAAAAGAATGGACAACCTGATCAGAGAGGTCCAGGACCTGAAGAACAGTTTGCAGTTCTCCCAGGGTCAGCTCGATGAGTTTAAACAGGAGAAAGGCAAGATGACAGCAATCTGTAAGTCATTGAGAGAGGACATCAGCTCTGTGTGTCAATCCATGACAACAATGACCAATAAATCAGACTATCTTTAGGGATAATCAAGGTGGAACAACATGGTTGTGGACAGAATTGCAGGATCTCCACATGAGACCTGGACGGAGTCTGAGGACAAAGTGAGGGAAATGATCTCTGAGAAATTGAAGATGGACCACAGGAAGATTGAGGTGGATCGCGCCCACAGCACTGGAAAACCCACCACCAACCCAGGTGACAAGCCCAGGCCGATAGTGGTCAAGTTCCTGAGGTTCAAGGACAAGGTAGCTGTTCTGGAAAGAGCCAAGAACTTGAGAGGAACGTATATCTTCCTCAACGAGGACTATCCTGAAGCTGTGCGCCAGAAGAGGAAAGAACTGATCCCAGCCAGGATAGCTGCCAGAGCGCATGGTGACATTGCTTAAATCCGCTATGACAGGATCCATGTCCACCCTCCCTCCCAGAAGCCTGGAAGACCCCAAAAATACACCAACTGATTTAATGGACTGCTGAATGTATTTTCTAATCTCGTTTTGTTTGCTATTTTCCATTTTCCATCTCTGATACGCTACCCAGGAAAGGGCTGAAAATAGCCCATATTAATAATATGTAGCCTTAGAAATAAGGTTAATGAAATCAATAACTTGCTAGCATCAGATAACATTCATATATTAGCTATTTCTGAGACTCACTTAGATCATTCATTTGATGATACAGCAGTAGCAGTACAAGGATATAACAGCTATAGAAGAGACAGGAATGCTTATGGGGGAGGTGTTGCTGTATATATTCAGAGCCATATCCCTGTAATACTTAGAGAAGATAGTATGTCAAGTGTTATTGAAGTGTTGTGGTTGCAGGTTCACTTGGCACATCTAAAGCGTTTTATTTTTGGGGTGTTGCTGTAGGCCACCTAGTGCTAACAGTCAGTTAAATGCTTGATAGTGTATGTGATGTAAACAGAGAGGTCTACTTTCTCGGGGACCTGAATATTGACTGGTTTTTATCAAGCTTCTCACTGTAACCAGTGCCTGTAATCTGGTTCAGGTTATTAATCAACCTACCATGGGGTTTACAAACACTACAGGAACAAGATCATCCAGATGTATTGATCACAGTTTTACTAATACTGGATGCAGTGATCACAATATAGTGGCTATATCTAGGAGAGACAAAGTTCCAAAAACTGGGCCTAAAATAGTGTATGAGAGCTCATACAAAAGATATTGCTGTGACTCTTATGTGGATGATGTTAAAAATATTTGTTGGTCTGATGTGATTAATAAGGATCATCCAGATGCTGCACTTAATGAATTTATGAAATTGCTTCTTCCAATTATTGATAAAATTGCACCTAAGATACTGACTGTTAGAACTGTTAAGGCTCCATGGATTGATGAGGAATTGAAAAACTGTATGGTTTTAAGAGATGGGGCAAAAGGAGTGGCTAATAAGTCTGGCTGCACATTTGACTAGCTGCAAATTCAGAAATTATGTGACTAAGAAACTGTATTATGAAGATCAATGATATAAAAAAGTACTCCAAAAAAACTTTGGAGTACTTTATATGAAAATATGGGATAATAAGAAGATTGTGGGAGCTGTACTGTTAGATTTCAGTGCAGCCTTTGATATTATTGACCATAACCTGTTGTTAAAAAAACTTGTATTATGTCTCTGCCATATCGTGGATTCAGAGCTATCTATCTAATAGAACTCAAAGGGTTTTCTTTAATGGAAGCTTCTCTAGAGTGAAGGGAGAACCTTCCAGAAGGACAACCATCTCCACAGAGGAACACTAGAGCTGTCAGAGTGACCATCAGGTTCTTGGTCACCTCCCTGAACAAGGTCCTTCTCCCACGATTGCTCAGTTTGGCCGCAAGGCCAGCTCAAGGAAGAGTCTTGATGGTTCCAAACTTTTTCCATTTAAGAATGATGGAGGCCACTGTGTTCTTGGGGGCCTTCAATGCGGCAGAAATGTTTTGGTACCCTTCCCCAGACCTGTGCCTCGACACAATCCTCTCTCGGAGCTCTAAGGACAATTTCTTCGACCTCATGGCTTAGTTTTTGCTCTGACATGCACTGGCAACTGTGGGACCTTATACAGGTGTGTGCCTTTCTGATGTCCATCAATTGAATGTACCACAGGTGGACTCCAATCAAGTTGTAGAAACATCTCAAGGATGATCAATGGAAACAGGATGCACCTGAGCTCAATTTCGAGTCTCATAGCAAAGGGTCTGAATACTTATGTAAATAATGTATTTCTGTTTTAATACATTTGCAAAAATTTCAAAAAACCTGTTTTCACTTTGTTATTACCTGTTTTCACTTTGTGTGTAGATTGATTAGGACAATTTTGTATTTAATACATTTTAGAATAAGGCTGTAATGTAACAAATGTGGAATAAGTCAAGGGTTCTGAATACTTTCTGAAGTCACTCGACTTAACCTGAAAGTAAGTTAGATTCATTGAAAATATAATACATTCGGTGTTAGTATAACTCTACATTTAAAGTTGATAGAACTAAAGTTGAAATTGATTCAACTATGAATAATAGTAGGTTATACTGACAAATGGTGAAGTTGACTTAACTACCCTTTATTAGTCAAAGTACATTTGGTGTAAGTTAGAATGGATTGAATTTTAAAGTTGATAGGGCTTGAATAAGCCCATGTAACTTTATGACTAGAAATAATACATTGAAACAAATCATTTTTAACAGTAAACTATTACCATATATAGCATTTCTCTCGCTCTCTCTCCCCTCCTCTATCTCTTCTCTCTGCAGGAGCAGAACCTTCTGGCAGGTGACTAGCAGCATGGTCTCTCTGCAGGAGTCTAAGCTTCTCTACCACTTAGTTTCCACTGGGACATGAATATCTACCTACCTACCTCACTAAGAGGGCTTTTTCTGTTCCCATTACAGTCTAATTTGGGAGAGATTAGACTAAGTTAAGTGTACCTGCAGAAGGAGGGAGAGAAGGATAGGGAGACCCGGTCAGTCTGGTCACATGATCTCTAAAGGTTTGGTGGGTGAACCAAGCTGCACCTGAGTTGCACTTGTGCTCCTTGAATGACCCTGTCCTTGGACATTGGGAGAATCTCAGTTGCATACTCCTCGCGTCTTCTCGCCTCACCTCCTTCTCAAAACCCATTGGAGGAGAAGGTCAGAGGGGAGGGACCTCTGGCTTTCTCATCCAATGGGTTTTGAGGAGGTGAGGAGAGAAGGCGAGTTGTATGCAATTGTGATTCTTCCATTGGGTACCTAACACCTGTCCGTCAAAGACCACTAATTCCTTCCTTCTCCACTGCACGTTCTGTTCATTTACTAATCCCTCCTCCCCCTCTCTGTAGTCAATTCACAAAATGGCCTCTTGTAATCTGAACAGTCAGGCAATAAACCTGGCAATCACGTCACAACCTGGCTGAGGGAAGTAGGCCAATCATGTCACAACCTGGCTGGGGGTAGTAGGCCAATCACGTCACAACCTGGCTGGGGAAGTAGGCCAATCACGTCACAACCTGGCTGGGGGAAGTAGGCAACTGAGCGAGCCAGAAGGGTTGGGGTCGAGGGCAGTCATGGCTTTTGGCCAGGCCATGTCAAACCATGACCTACCCATAGGAATAGAATTCAAATTTTATGGACCTACCTGAGTGACGATTAATTTTACTATTCCCCCTATCACATCTTTATTGGGGGAACCAGATATAGAAGGCAATTCGACAGTGTGAGGGTACCGGTACTTATTTTTTGTACCCTTCACCAGGAAAATGGCTGGATGCCTAGGCTACAGCACACACTACTTTTGAACTAGAAAATACTGCATGATGGTAAACCTGTTGTTTTTCTTTACCTGTTGATATGAACAGAGACAGCTGTATTGAACTGATCCCAAGGTGTGGTGCCCTTCCTTTCCTGAGAGTTATGAGACGGAGAGAGG
This sequence comes from Salmo trutta, assembly GCF_901001165.1. Taxonomy (NCBI): domain Eukaryota; kingdom Metazoa; phylum Chordata; class Actinopteri; order Salmoniformes; family Salmonidae; genus Salmo; species Salmo trutta. The sequence continues at coordinate 42,979,880 of NC_042978.1, read as the reverse complement.
AAGTATTCATCCTCTGGGGTGTGCTTCTTTGTGAAGGCGAAAAAAACTAAACAATTTGCGACAAATAATACCATTGTAATGGAGTAGAGTGAAACCATTTACACAGTGAATCAGATACTGTCAGACATACTGTCAGAGACAGAGGAGAGACATAGGCTAGGCACCCATAGGGACATTATGAGCTTTAAAGCCAGGATTCAATCCGATCGGCCCTGTTCGGCTATGCACTTTTAAAGAAAGTTCTCGGAGGCTGCATTCACGGTAAACACTGCATATGTAGGCTCAATTGGAAATGACCTTTAAATGTCAAGCATGCTATAACGGGCAGATCGGAATGAATCCAGGCCTTAGCTAGGGTCACACGGGATTTATCAAAGGGATGTTTGTAATAAAACAGCATTAAATAAGGTTCACTAACTGTGAGATTAGACCAATCTTCAACGTTGGACCTATCATCTAATCTACAGGATGTCAAGTATCTGTGGTTTCTGAGGCACAGGGAGAATCTTGCGTCCTCTCCTCACCTGCTTTTGTAAAATGTCAAAGGTCATTGAGGAACGTAAGGCTAATCCCATTTACAGGGGGTGGAATCCCCAAATAAATGTGTGAAATTATAAAAACTAATGTAGCGATACGTTTTATAGATGGGTACTCTATGTATCCGTATAGGCCTATTTTCCTCCCCAATTTCCTGGTTTTCAATTGGTAGTTACAGTCTTGTCTCATTGCTGCAACTCCCATACGGACTCGGGAGAGACGAAGGTCGAGAGCCAAGAGTCCTCCGAAACACGACCCAACCAAGCCGCACTGCTTCTTGACACAATGCCCGCTTAACATGGTAGCCAGCCACACCAATGTGACAGAGGAAACACTGTACACCTGGCGACCGTGTCAGCGTGCATGCAACCCAGCCCGCCACAGGAGTCACTAGAGTCCGTAGGGGCCTTAGACCACCGCGCCACTCGGGAGGCCCAGAGTGTTTTTAAATGGGTGCATGCTTTTCTCCTCGAAGAAAAACAACAACTGATTGAAAAGGGGGTGTGGCGAATTTTAAAAACACTTCCTGTGCTAACCGCCGAGGTGAGCTTACTCCGTTTTCCGACTAACAAATTGACACGCACTTCGACCACTTATCGGTTGAGAATCTCCCAAGAAGTTCAGTGCAGTTTCACACCCAACTGTATGACATGTAAGCGCTCTGCTTCACACTGCAGACTAATCTCAGCCATCTCAACTGATGTCATGGCCATTAGACTCATACACTAATCCCCTTACCTCAGCTGAGACTGCAGCACACTGTTCCACACTGTGCTTTATAGTTGTGTGTAATGTGACAATAACGCAACTCAAATCAGATTCAATTCAAAAACTTTAATGCATCGTATAACAAGAGTTATAAGAAATTGTACATTATGTTGTTCAAACAAAAATATGTGTTATAATTTAACTATTTACATCTTTACAAATGAACACATCCAAGATAAATATCAACAGGCCTGAGACGGTCATATCATAAGCCTACAGCAGAGCCATGATGCCATAACAGACAGCATAGTTTATGTCACGTTGAACTGTCTGACTCCCAGTGTAAGTCACAGCCTGGGAGAGCATTGACAGCCAATCACCATTCATTAAATCCCTTATGGTGCAAAAGGAATAATAAGATAATGTCATGGTCTATTTCCTGAAGGCTGAGGAATATGGAGATGATGTTGGGTAGTCATGGAGATGTCAGGGTCTATTTCCTGGTCTATATAGGGGCTCCCGAGTGACGCAGCGGTCTAAGGCACTGCATCTCAGTGCTAGAGGCGTCAATACAGGCCCTGGTTCGATTCCAGGCTGTATCACAACCAGCCGGGATTGGGAGTCCCATAGGGCTGCGCGCAATTGGCCCAGTGTCATCCGGGTTAGGGTTGGCCGTCATTGTAAATAATATTTTTTTTAATCCCTTTTTCTCCCCAATTTCGTGGTATCCAATTGGTAGTTACAGTCTTGTCCCATCGCTGCAACACCCGTACGGACTCGGGAGAGGCGAAGGTCGAGAGCCATACGTCCTCTGAAACACAACCCTGCCAAGCCGCACTGCTTCTTGACACACTGCTCTCTTAACCCGAAAGCCAACCACACCAATGTGTCGGAGGAAACACTGTACACCTGGCGACCGTGTCAGCGTGCAGGCGCCCAGCCCGCCACAGGAGTCGCTGGAGCGCGACGGCGCAAGGACATCCCTGCTGGCCAAACCCTCCCCTAACCCAGACGACTCTGGGCTAATTTTTTGCCGCCCCATGGGTCTCCTGGTTGCGGCCGGCTGCGACAGAGCCTGGACTCGAACCCAGAATCTCAGTGCCTTAGACCACTGCGCCACTCGGGGGGCCCAAGAATTTGATCTTAACTGACTTGCCTAGTTAAACAAAGGTAAAAAAAGAAAATGAAAAAATTCTAAATGTTGAGGAATATGGAGATGTTAGGCAGTCATGTCTTTTTGTATAGAATGTGGGTTTATCGTGTAGGTTCTCGTTAAAACAGCACGGCAAGCTGAAAGTGAAAACCCACACTACAATCTAAGGTCATAGGTCATAGTAACAGAGAGAGTAGCATGATGGCTGAGGGTTTAAACATGTCAGAAAAAAACTGCCATTCTGTGTGTGTAAACATTCCAATCCAGTAGCTAGGTTTCCATCCAATTTGCGACAGATTTTCATGTGAATATTCATCAATCTGCATAAAATAATATATGCATTTTCCCAGCAGAGACGTTTCCATCAGTCTGTGCGTGATGACGTAGTGCACATAAAAATAAGGTTTGTGGTTAAATTCCCACGTACTGAATGAAAAATACAAGTTCAATGGGTTTCAATCGCATTTTCAACTCTACTGATGGTTTTGTCACAAAAACTGTTGCGTTCTATAGCAAATGTCCCCACTCTGGTCTTGGCACATGCACTCTAGCCAACTGCTCTCAGACACAGTGCTGGAAGGCTACGTACATTATGAGATTATTATGGAGCCACATCGATCATCATATCACCAGAGTATTGGAAAGGAGCATCAAGCTCATCACTGTTACACCTTCACCACCCTGTTAACTTCCTCATCACTTATTTCATCCGTAGACTAATAAACTGCAGGGTTTCCTGAGTCCTAGTGGGAGGATCACATATCATATCATCGCGTGACTCCAAGCTATGATGGTTTTTATATCAATATTTGCGCATAAAGGCATTTCCACCATAATTTCTCTTATAATTAATTTTACAGACACAAAAACATCCCACCATGTCGAACGAACAAATTCTCTGTCGGCATCTATAACATTTTACTGGCATATCCTGTTTCCATCAGACCGGTAGTTACTTTTTTCATGCATCAGGTCATTCATCCGCATGAAATGGTTGGATGGAAACCTGGTCTGTGTGAGGATAACAAAACATTTGGAAGATCCATATCCCTACTAACACACTGTTGTGTAGAGATGGTGAAGAGATGGAGGCCCAAAATGCCTACTATAAGAAGCACCAGAAACAGCATGTCTGTGTCCCAAATGGCACCCTATTCCCTAATAGTACACTACTTTAGACCAGAGCCCTATGGGGCATTTGGGAAGCAGCCCATGAATAAAGAAAATAGGAACACAAGGCTTTATCATTGGGTTTTTTACAGAAATGTTTGGTGATCGACTAGGAATGCCTTGATCGACCGGTTGGTTGGTGACCACTGCTCTACACCAACATCCACACACAAGAATCTAAATTAAGTCAGAAAAGGTGCTGAATGAAATAGGTCAGCTCCATATGAAAACAGTGGCTTCAAGTAAAGTTGTTGAGTTGTGATATGATGCAATTTGAGGCCTCTGGTAGGATGTTTTAGTCCAAACTTCCTGGTTGTGGTCCAATCAGGGCCAGGTGCTTGGTGTGACCTGCCGGGACGTGACCTCAGCGCAGCGCTCTAGACTGACGTTCAGCTCTGCCAACTGGGTCCCCCCCACACACAGCTTCTCCCTGTGAAAACACACACAGGTCAGAACTAGAACACACAAACACAGGCCTGATCCAAAACACACACAGGTCAGAACTAGAACACACAAACACAGGCCTGATCCAAAACACACACAGGTCAGAACTAGAACACACAAACACAGGCCTGATCCAAAACACACACAGGTCAGAACACACAAACACAGGCCTGATCCAAAACACACACAGGTCAGAACTAGAACACACAAACACAGGCCTGATCCAAAACACACACAGGTCAGAACTAGAACACACAAACACAGGCCTGATCCAAAACACACACAGGTCAGAACACACAAACACAGGCCTGATCCAAAACACACACAGGTCAGAACACACAAACACAGGCCTGATCCAAAACACACACAGGTCAGAACTAGAACACACAAACACAGGCCTGATCCAAAACACACACAGGTCAGAACTAGAACACACAAACACAGGCCTGATCCAAAACACACACAGGTCAGAACTAGAACACACAAACACAGGCCTGATCCAAAACACACACACACGTCAGAACACACAAACACAGGCCTGATCCAAAACACACACAGGTCAGTACTAGAACACACAAACACAGGCCTGATCCAAAACACACACAGGTCAGAACTAGAACACACAAACACAGGCCTGATCCAAAACACACACAGGTCAGAACTAGAACACACAAACACAGGCCTGATCCAAAACACACACAGGTCAGAACTAGAACACACAAACACAGGCCTGATCCAAAACACACACAGGTCAGAACTAGAACACACAAACACAGGCCTGATCCAAAACACACACAGGTCAGAACTAGAACACACAAACACAGGCCTGATCCAAAACACACACAGGTCAGAACTAGAACACACAAACACAGGCCTGATCCAAAACACACACAGGTCAGAACACACAAACACAGGCCTGATCCAAAACACACACAGGTCAGAACTAGAACACACAAACACAGGCCTGATCCAAAACACACACAGGTCAGAACACACAAACACAGGCCTGATCCAAAACACACACAGGTCAGAACACACAAACACAGGCCTGATCCAAAACACACACACGTCAGAACACACAAACACAGGCCTGATCCAAAACACACACACGTCAGAACACACAAACACAGGCCTGATCCAAAACACACACAGGTCAGAACTAGAACACACAAACACAGGCCTGATCCAAAACACACACACGTCAGAACACACAAACACAGGCCTGATCCAAAACACACACAGGTCAGAACTAGAACACACAAACACAGGCCTGATCCAAAACACACACACGTCAGAACACACAAACACAGGGCTGATCCAAAACACACACAGGTCAGAACTAGAACACACAAACACAGGCCTGATCCAAAACACACACAGGTCAGAACTAGAACACACAAACACAGGCCTGATCCAAAACACACACAGGTCAGAACTAGAACACACAAACACAGGCCTGATCCAAAACACACACAGGTCAGAACACACAAACACAGGCCTGATCCAAAACACACACAGGTCAGAACTAGAACACACAAACACAGGCCTGATCCAAAACACACACAGGTCAGAACACACAAACACAGGCCTGATCCAAAACACACACAGGTCAGAACTAGAACACACAAACACAGGCCTGATCCAAAACACACACAGGTCAGAACACACAAACACAGGCCTGATCCAAAACACACACAGGTCAGAACTAGAACACACAAACACAGGCCTGATCCAAAACACACACAGGTCAGAACTAGAACACACAAACACAGGCCTGATCCAAAACACACACAGGTCAGAACACACAAACACAGGCCTGATCCAAAACACACACAGGTCAGAACACACAAACACAGGCCTGATCCAAAACACACACAGGTCAGAACACACAAACACAGGCCTGATCCAAAACACACACACGTCAGAACACACAAACACAGGCCTGATCCAAAACACACACACGTCAGAACACACAAACACAGGCCTGATCCAAAACACACACAGGTCAGAACTAGAACACACAAACACAGGCCTGATCCAAAACACACACACGTCAGAACACACAAACACAGGCCTGATCCAAAACACACACAGGTCAGAACTAGAACACACAAACACAGGCCTGATCCAAAACACACACACGTCAGAACACACAAACACAGGCCTGATCCAAAACACACACAGGTCAGAACTAGAACACACAAACACAGGCCTGATCCAAAACACACACAGGTCAGAACTAGAACACACAAACACAGGCCTGATCCAAAACACACACAGGTCAGAACACACAAACACAGGCCTGATCCAAAACACACACAGGTCAGAACACACAAACACAGGCCCGATCCAAAACACACACAGGTCAGAACACACAAACACAGGCCTGATCCAAAACACACACAGGTCAGACAAAGAAAGAGAAAAAGAAAGAAAGGGGACAAGGGGAAAGAGAGAGAGAAGAGAGAGAATAGAAAAGAGAGAGAGAGGGAATAGAATAGAAGAGCGAGAGAAAGAGAGGGAATAGGAGAGAGAGAGGGAATAGGAGAGAGAGAGGGAATAGAAAAGACAGAGGGAATAGAAAAGATGGGAAATAGAAGAGAGAGATGGAATAGGAGAGAGAGAGAGAGAGAGAGAGACAGAGAGAGAGAGAGAGAGAGAGAATAGAAGAGAGATGGTGAATAGAAGAGAGAGGGAATAGAAGAGAGAGAGAGAGGGAATAGAAGAGAGGGAATAGAAGAGAGAGAGAGAGGGAATAGAAGAGAGAGAGAGGGAATAGAAGAGAGAGAGAGGGGATAGAAGAGAGAGAGGGAATAGAAGAGAGGGAATAGAAGAGAGAGAGAGAGGGAATAGAAGAGAGAGAGAGGGAATAGAAGAGAGAGAGAGGGGATAGAAGAGAGAGAGAGGGAATAGAAGAGAGAGAGAGGGGATAGAAGAGAGAGAGAGGGAATAGAAGAGAGAGAGAGAGAGGGAATAGAAGAGAGAGAGAGGGGATAGAAGAGAGAGAGAGGGAATAGAAGAGAGAGAGAGAGGGAATAGAAGAGAGAGAGAGAGGGAATAGAAGAGAGAGAGAGAGGGAATAGAAGAGAGAGAGAGGGAATAGAAGAGAGAGAGAATATAAGAGAGAGGGAATAGAAGAGAATAGAGGAGAGAGAGAGCGACTAGAAAACAAAGCCAAAAGTCTCAATTTAGCATGAGGGTCTGCTATACAAATAGATTGAAAGTGGTTTTGGAGGAAAAACATTCAACATTATAAAATTCATGTACACAAACAACAAATGTGCGGTTAAAATTGGCAAAAAAACACATTTCTTTCCACAGGGCCATGGGGTGAGACAAAGATGCAGCTTGAGCTCCACCCTCTTCAATATACATATCAACTCATTGGTGAGGGCACTAGAACAGTCTGCAGCATCCGCCCTCACCCTACTAGAATCTGAAGTTAAATGTCTACTGTTTGATGATGATCTGGTGCTTCTGTCCCCAACCAAGGTGGGCCTACAGCAGCACCTAGATCTTCTGCAAAGATTCTGTCAGACCTGGGCCCCTTAAGTGAATCTCAGTAAGACAAAAATAATGGTGTTCCAAAAAAGGTCCAGTTGCCAGGACCACAAATACAAATTCCATCTAGACACCGTCGCCCTAGAGCACACAAAAAACTATACATACCTTGGCTGAGAATGATCTGACAGACAAGGCAAGAAGGGCCTTCTACGCCATCAAAGGAAACAAAATTCGACATACCACTTAGGATCTGGCTAAAAATACTTGAATCAGTTATAGAACCCATTGCCCTTTATGGCTGTGAGGTCTGGGGTCCGCTCACCAACCAAGAATTCACAAAATGGGACAAACACCAAATTGAGACTCTGCATGCAGAATTCTGCAAAAATGTCCTCTGTGTACAACGTAGTACACCAAATAATGCATGCAGAGCAGAATTAGGCCAATACACGCTAATTATCAAAATCCAGAAAAGAGACGTTAAATTCTACAACCACCTAAAAGGAAGCGATCCCCAAACCTTCCATAACAAAGCCATCACCGACAGAGAGATGAACCTGGAGAAGAGTCCCCTAAGCAAGCTGGTCCTGGGGCTCTGTTCACAAACACAAACAGACCCCACAGAGCCCCAGGACAGCAACACAATTAGACCCAACCAAATCATGAGAAAACAAAAAGATAATTACTTGACACATTGGAAAGAATTAACCAAAAAAACAGAGCAAACTAGAATACTATTTGGCCCTAAACAGAGAGTACACAGTGGCAGAATACCTGACCACTGTGACTGACCCAAACTTAAGGAAAGCTTTGACTATGTACAGACTCAGTGAGCATAGCCTTGCTATCGAGAGGCCACCGTAGCCAGACCTGGCTCTCAAGAGAAGACAGGCTATGTGCACACTGCCCACAAAATGAGGTGGAAACTGAGCTGCACTTCCTAACCTCCTGCCAAATGTATGACCATATTAGAGACACATATTTCCCTCAGATTACACATATCCACAAAGAATTCGAAAACAAATCCATTTTTGATAAACTCCTATATCTACTGGGTGAAATACAACAGTGTGACATCACAGCAGCAATATGTGACCTGTTGCCACAAGTAAAGGGAAACGAGTGAAGAACAAACACCATTGTAAATACAACCCATATTTATGTTTATTTAATTTCCCTTTTGTACTTTAACTATTTGCACATTGTTACAACACTGTGTATAGCCAAATTACATTTGAAATGTCTTTATTCCTTTGGAACTTTTGTGAGTGTAATGTTTACTGTTCATTTTGTTTATATCACTTTTGTTTTGTATCTACTTCACTTGCTATGGCAATGTTAACATATGTTTACCATGCCAATAAAGCCCTTTGAATTGAATAGAATGACACAGAGGGAATAGAGTAGCCAGAGAGAGAATGGAGGAGATAGAGAGGAAAGAGAGAGTGAGAGAGAGAATAGGAGAGAGAGAACAGAGAGAGAGACAGAGTGAGAAAGAGAGCAATGCCACTATCCAGAATGTGTCCCTTCCTGTGAAATGAATGGAGTAGTCCAGTGACTCCTGCCCCAAGGCACAGTAGAACACAATGGAGTAGTCCAGTGACTCCCGCCCCAAGGCACAGTAGAGCAGTGGAGTAGTCCAGTGACTCCTGCCCCAAGGCACAGTAGAGCAGTGGAGTAGTCCAGTGACTCCTGCCCCAAGGCACAGTAGAACACAATGGAGTAGTCCAGTGACTCCTGCCCCAAGGCACAGTAGAACACAATGGAGTAGTCCAGTGACTCCTGCCCCAAGGCACAGTAGAACACAATGGAGTAGTCCAGTGACTCCTGCCCCAAGGCACAGTAGAACACAATGGAGTAGTCCAGTGACTCCTGCCCCAAGGCACAGTAGAACACAATGGAGTAGTCCAGTGACTCCTGCCCCAAGGCACAGTAGAACACAATGGGAGACTGTGCCCTCTTTAGATGGCTGAGCGAGCGAGCGGGCACGCACACCGAGAACACATGACTGTTCTCCATAGGGTTACCTCATTTCACACTTGTGGTTTTGTCAGCATTTGACCAGCTCAGTGTCTTTACTGTGATGTTGTTCTTTTCAGATGAGAGTATTGGTCTGACGTGTACACAGCACGTCTCTAACTGCAGGACCAATGGAATCCATGTGCACATGCACACAAAGTGGCCCTCTATATCGTCTCCCATTAGAGACACTGAGGATGCTTGTTGCTCGTTTGTTTACCCCCCTCTCTTTGTTCCCATCGGGACTTTACATAACAGGGAAAGAAAGAGAGGAATCTGCTGAATGCCCCCCTCCCTCCCTCATCTGTGCTGTGGTGTTTATGTAACCATAGAGAGATGGCAGGTTTCAGTACGGACCGATGACTCTGCCCTCCTTTCTAAGCTACTCCCACGTGGCACTGGGCTGCCTGTCACATCAGATGTGGATTCACGCTTAAGTTAGTCTGAAACACCTCTCCATCTCTGTGTCTCTCAGGGTTGTATGGAGGTATGGAGAGGAGATGTTTGAAGTCTACACAGTAAAAAGTGTTAAACAACGTCTATTTTTATCGTGAGAAAGACCACAGCTGGATTTTTAGGCATGTCACAATTTTCTAATATTTTTCATAAACATATTTGATCATTATCTGTGCTCCTCTCATTTTAATTCCAGTACTTGAAATTCAGTACTTTAAGCACCTCAAGAACCTTGTGTGATCCCTGTAATGTTTCAGAGGTATTTGGAAGTCTTCTGTGGAAATGAATCAGCCAAGTCCCCATGTTTTAGTTTTAATCAAACAAATGGTCTGACTCCAACTGTAATCATCAGCAGAACAGGAACACAGCAGAAATCTATTCATAATAATAGCATCATTTGTGTCAATGTTATGAGGCAGTATAATAATGATTTAGTGGTAGTTCAGTAATGATTTCCTTTTCTTCGAGTGCTCTGTTCACAACCCCCACTGGTTATTATGGAAACAGTGTCATAACCTTGAAAATACAGGAGAAGGAGTTCAGAAAGGAGTTATTTTTCCATTCAGCAGGTGGGAAAATGACCTTTGCTTTGGAATTGAGGACAAGTACTACTGGTTCATATGTTAATAAGAAACTGCACCATACTTATTTACAATATACACAAATGCCCTCTAAAAAGGTCACTTATCAACCAAACTGAATGGAACTGAATTACATCACAAAGGATGGTAGAACTCTTGACTCGGAAGTGCAGTTCTTTTCCCCTCTGAAATCTGACAGCTCACCCTCAGCTGTTGGCTGTCTGGCTGGGCAACACACCGCACCACACCACACCCTCCAGTGTTTCTGTCTGTGTGACTGACTGAGCTGTTGATCTCTAACGTGTGTGTTGATGACACAACCTCCGTGTAGCCAGCGGTGGCTGGTGACTGACTGTGATAAGGCGGCAGTGTTTAAGGTTGTGTAAGAGAACAGAGAGACAGGTTAAACACTATGCCGGAAAACACACAGAGGCAAAACGCACACACACGATAAATGCTAACTGTGTGTGGACAGTGAACAAGGTGAGATGAAGGGTAGTGGTGGCAGGTCTAGTCAGGAGTGTGACGTCACCTAATCCCCTGCCAGACGGCGCTCCCCTCTGTGTTAGTAAAGCCACTGACCCTACAGCACGACGACAGCCCTCCTGGGCCATGACAACCACACACACACACACACACCTTTCCCCATGACTGACTGGTGTGTAGACAAGGCTCTGAAGACCGAATGGATGCGTGTGGAAGTGGACATGGGACTGTGTGTGTGTGTGTAACATATGTATAACAAGATAGACAGTGTGTATTGAAAGGTGACCGACAGGCTGATATGTCAGGGAGGTTGATGACTGACTTCCCGGAGAGCTGTTTTTACATACACACAGCGCCTTCAGAAAGTAGTCACACCCTTGACTTTTTCCACATTAGGTTGTTACAGACAGATTTTAAAATGGAATGACATTTCTTTCTTTTTCCTCCACACAATAATACCCCCATAATGTCAAAGTGGATTTGACATTATTAAAAAAAAAATTTAAAAAAATTACAAAAGTTTTCCAAATGAATTAAAAATGAGTCAAGTATTCAACCCCTTTAGTATGGCAAGCCTAAATAAGTTCAGGAGTACACATTTTCTTAACAAGTGACATAATAAGTTGCATGGACTGTTTGCAATAATAGTGTTTAACATGATTTTTTAAATGACTACCTCACCTCTGTACCCCACACATACAGTTGAAGTCGGAAGTTTACATACACCTTAGCCAAATACATTTAAACTCAGTTTTTCACAATTCCTGACATTTAATCCTAGTAAACATTCCCTGTCTTAGGTAAGTTAGGATCACCACTTTATTTTAAGAATGTGAAATGTCAGAATAATATTAGAGAGAATGATTTATTTCAGCTTTTATTTTATTTCATCACATTCCCAGTGGGTCAGACGTTTACATATACTCAACTAGTATTTGGTAGCATTGCCTTTAAATGGTTTAACTTGGGTCAAACGTTTCGGGTAGCCTTCCACAAGCTTCTCACAATAAGTTGGGGGAATTTTGGCCCATTCCTCCTGACAGACCTGGTGTAACTGAGTCAGGTTTGTAGGTCTCCTTGCTCGCACACGCTTTTTCAGTTCTGCCCACACATTTTCTATAGGATTGAGGTCAGGGCTTTGTGATGGCCACTCCAATACCTTTACCTTGACCATTTTGCCACAAATTTGGAAGATGCTTGGGGTCATTGTCCATTTGGAAGACCCATTTGCGACCAAGCTTTAACTTCCTGACTGATGTCTTGAGATGTTGCTTCAATATATCCACATCATTTTCCTCCCTCATGATGCCATCTATTTTGTGAAGTGCACCAGTCACTCCTGCAGCAAAGCACCCCCACAACATGATGCTGCCACCCCTGTGCTTACACGGTTGGGATGGTGTTCTTCGGCTTGCAAGCCTCCCCCTTTTTCCTCCCAACATAACGATGGTCATTATGGCCAAACAGTTATATTTTTGTTTCATCAGACCAGAGGACATTTCTCCAAAAAGTACGACCTTTGTCCCAATGTGCAGTTGCAAACCGCAGTCTGGCTTTTTTATGGTGGTTTTGGGGCAGTGGCTTCTTCCTTGCTGAGCGGCCTTTCAGGTTATGTCGATATAGGACTCGTTTTACTGTGGATATAGATACTTTTGCACCGGTTTCCTCCAGCATCTTCACAAGGTCTGCTGTTGTTCTGGGATTGATTTGCACTTTTCGCACCAAAGTACATTCATCTCTAGGAGACAGAACGCGTCTCCTTCCTGAGCGGTATGACAGCTGCGTGGTCCCATGGTGTTTATACTTGCGTACTATTGTTTGTACAGATGAACGTGGTACCTTCAGGCACTTGGAAATTGCTCCCAAGGATGAACCAGACTTGTGGAGGTCTACAATTATTTTTCTGAGGTCTTGGCTGATTTCTTTTGATTTTCCCATGATGTCAAGCAAAGAGGCACTGAGTTTGAAGGTAGGCCTTGAAATACATCCACAGGTACACCTCCAATTGACTCAAATGATGTCAATTAACCTATCAGAAGCTTCTAAAGTCATGACATAATTTTCTGGAATTTCCCAAGCTGTTTAAAAGCACAGTCAACTTCTGACCCACTGGAGTTGTGAAACAGTGAATTATAAGTGAAATAATCTGTCTGTAAACAATTGTTGGAAAAATGACTTGTGTCATGCACAAAGTAGATGTCCTAACCAACTTGCCAAAACTATAGTTTGTTAACAAGAAATTTGTGGAGTGGTTGAAAAATGAGTTTTAATGACTCCAACCTAAGTGTATGTAAACTTCCGACTTAAACTTAAATTGTAAGGTCCCGTAGTCGAGCAGTGAATTTCAAACCAAGATTCAACCACACAGACCAGGGAGGTTTTTCAATCCCTCGCAAATAAGGGCAACTATTGGTAGATGGGTAAAAGTAAAAATAAAGCAGACATTGAATATCCCTTTGAATATGGTTAAATTATTAACTACACTTTGGATGGTGTATCAGTGCACCCAGTCACTACAAAGATACAGGCGTCCTTCCTAACTCAGTTGCCGAAGAGGAAGGAAACCGCTCAGGGATTTCATGATGAGGCCAATGGTGACTTTAAAACAGTTACGGAGTTGAATGGCTGTGATAAGAGAAAACTGAGGATGGATCAACAACATTGTAGTTACTCCACAATACTAACCTAATTGACAGAGTGAAAAGATGACTATACAGAAGAAAAAAAATGCATCCAGGCACTAAAGTAATACTGCAAAAAATGTGGCAAAGCAATTCACTTTTTGTCCTGAATACAAAGTGTTGTATTTGACTTGCCCCAAACATATTACTGAGTACCACTCTCCATATTTTCAAGCATAGTGGTGGCTGCATCATGTTATGGGTATGCTTGTAATCGTTAAGGACTCGGGAGTTTCTCAGGATAAAAACGGAATGGAGCTAAGCACAGGCAAAATCCTAGAAGAAAACTTGGTTCAGTTTGCTTTCCACAAGACACTGGGAGATTAATTCACTTTTGACTTAAATATATCTATGGCAAGACGTGAACATGGCTGTCTAGCAATGATCAACAACTAATTTGACAGAGCTTGAAGAATTAAAAAAATAATGGGCAAATTCACAACCCCAGGCGTGGAAAGCTCTTGGAGACCCTGCATTGCATTTTCAATTGATTTGCTAAAATTTCTAAAAACATGTTTTCACTATGTCATTATGGGGTATTGTGTGTAGATTAATGATTTTTTAAATGGATTTAATCCATTTTGAATTCAGGCTGTAACACAACATAATGTGGAATAAGTCAAGGGGTGTGAATACTTTCTGAAGGCACCATACGTAATGTGTGCAAACCAAATAGAAACTTGGTAACACTCACGCTGATCTAAAACAGAAAATACACTACATGACCAAAAGTATGTGGACACCTGCTCGTCAAACCAAAATCATGGGCATTAACATGGAGTTGTTCCCCTCTTTGCTGCTATAATAGCCTCCACTCTTCTGGGAAGACTTTCCACTGATGGAACATTGCTGCGGGGACTTCCATTCAGCCACAAAAACAGAGAGTCGGGCACTGATGTTGGGCGATTAGGCCTTGCTTGCAGTCGGCGTTCCAATTCATCCCAAAGGTGTTCGATGGGGTTGAGGTCAGGCCGCTGTGCAGGCCAATCAAGTTCTTCCACACCGATCTCGACAAAGCATTTCTATATGGACCTTGCTTTGTGCACGGGGGCATTGTCATGCTGAAACAGGAAAGGGCCTTCCCTAAACTGTTGCCACAAAGTTGGAAGCACAGAATCATCTAGAATGTCATTGTATGCTGTATCTCTAGGATTTCCCTTCACTGGAACTAAGGGACCTAGTCCGGACCATGAAAAACAGCCCCAGACCACCTCCACCAAACTTTACAGTTGGCACTATGCATTGGGGCAGGTAGCATTGTCCTGGCATCCAAACACAGATTCGTCCAGGACAACTTCACCGCATCAAAGGGACGATGGACAGGGCCATGTACCGTCAAATCTTGGGTGAGAACCTCCTTCCCTCAGCCAGGGTAGTGAAAATGGGTCGTGGATGGGTATTCCAGCATGACAATGACCCAAAACACATGGCCAAGGCAACAAAGGAGTGGCTCAAGAAGAAGCACATTAAGGTCCTGGAGTGGCCTAGCCAGTCTCCAGACCTTAATCCCACAGAAAATCTGTGGATGGAGGTGAAGGTTCGAGTTGCCAAACGTCAGCCTTGAAACCTTAATGACTTGGAGAAGATCTGCAAAGAGGAGTGGGACAAAATCCCTCCTGAGATGTGTGCAAACCTGATGGCCAACTACAAGAAACGTCTGACCTCTGTGATTGCCAACAAGGGTTTTGCCACCAAGTACTAAGTCATGTTTTGCAGAGGGGTCAAATACTTATTTCCCTCAATAAAATGCAAATCATTTTCTAACATTTTTGACATCCGTTTTTCTGGATTTTTTTGTTGTTATTCTGTCTCTCACTGTTCAAATAAACCTACCATTAAAATTATAGACTGATCATTTCTTTGTCAGTGGGCAAACGTACAAAATCAACTTTTTTCCCCTCACTGTATGTAAACTTCTGACTTCAACTGTATTAGCTCAATTACCTCGACTAACCGGTGCCCTGCACCGGTACCCCTGTATATAGCCTCGCTTGTTATTTAACTGCTGCTGTTTAATTATCTGTTACTTTTATTTTCTACTTAAAGCTTTTATTTTTTTTCTTAACTTCTCAAAGCATTGTTGATTAAGAGATTGGAAGTAAGCATGTCACTGTAAGGTCTACACCGGTTGTATTCGGCGCATGTGACAAATACAAATTGATTTGTTTTGAGTTAAACTTCGACAATGTCTTTTTGCCTCCGTGGATTGACGTTAACTTTTTCTGCCAGTTCCCAAAAGCATTATTTGGCAATTGGCTGTGTAGGCTATTTAGTGCCTTACAGGTAAGCCCTAAAGTTTAAGCTTATGCACAAATACCAGATAGCCTAAAATAATTCAAGAAAAACCTTATTGTAGCCTATATAAATTGCACAATAAATATACATTACCAGTCAAAAGCTTTGACACGTACTCATTCAAGGGTTTTTCTTTATTTTTAATATTTTCTACATTGTAGAATAATAGTGAAGACATCAAAACTATGAAATAACATATGGATTCATGTGGTAACCAAACAAGTGTTAAACAAATCAAAATGTTTCATATTTCACATTCTTCAAAGTAACCACCCTTTGCCTTGATGACAGCTTTGCACACTCTTGGCATTCTCTCAACCAGCTTCATGAGGTAGTCACCTGGAATGCATTTCAGGGCTCTCGAGGGTGGTGCGGTCTGCACAAAGCATCACCGGGGGCAAACTCCCTGCCCTCCTACAGCACCCAATGTCACAGGAAGGCCAAAAAGATCATCAAGGACAACAACCACCCAAGGCACTGCCTGTCACCCCGCTATCATCCAGAAGGCAAGGTCAGTACAGGTGCATCAAAGCTGGGACCGAGAGACTGAAAAACAACTTCTATCTCAAGGCCATCAGGCTGTTAAACAGCCATCACTATCACAGACAGGCTGCAGCCTACATACACATACTTTAAATCATTGGCCACTTTCATTAAAGGAACACTAGTCACTTTAATAATGTTTACATATCTTGCATTACTCATCTCATGTATATATATATATATATATATATATATATATATATATATATATATATATATATATATATACACACTGTATTCTATACTATCTACTGTAGCTCAGTCTATGCCACTCTGACATTGCCCGTCCATATATTTATATATTCTTAATTCCAATCCTTTACTTAGTGTGTATTAGGTATTTGTTGTAATATCTAAAAATGTCACTTGTTAGATATAGCTGCACTGTCAGAACTAGAAGCACAAGCATTTTTCTATAACCACAATAACATCTGCTAAACATGTGTGTGTGACAAATAACATTTAATTTGAAGGTGTGCCTTGTTAAAAGTTAATTTGTGGAATGTCTTTCCTTCTTAATGCATTTGAGCCAATCAGTTGGGTTGTGACATGGTAGGGGTGGTATACAGAAGTTAGTCCTATTTGGTAAAATACCAAGTCCATATTATGGCAAAAAGAGCTCAAATAAGCAAAGAGAAACGATAGTCCATCATTACTTTAAGACATGAAGGTCTGTCAATCTGGACATTTTAAGAAGTTTGAACATTTCTTCAAGTGCAGTTGCGAAAACCCTCAAGCGCTTCGATGAAACTGGCTCGCATGAGGACCGCCACAGGAAAGGAAGACCCAGAGTTACCTCTGCTGCAGAGGATAAGCTCTTTAGAGTTACCAGCTTCAGAAATTGCAGACCAAATAAATGCTTTACAGAGCTCAAGTAACTGATACATCTCAACATCAACTGTTCAGAAGAGACTGCGTGACTCAGGCCTTAAGGTCTAATTGCTGCAAAGAAACCACTATTAAAAGGACACCAATAAGAAGAAGACTTGCTTGGGCCAAGAAACACAAGCTAAGAAACACAAGCAATGGACATTAGACAAGAGGAAATCTGTCATTTGTTCTGATGAGTCCACTTGTTAGATACTGCGCTTGAAGAAATGTTTGGTTCCAGACGCCGTGTCTGTGAACGGATGATCTCCGCATGTGTGGTTCCCAACGTGAAGCATGGAGGTGGTGTGATGGTGCTTTGCTGGTGACACTGTCTGATTTATTTAGAACTCAAGGCACACTTAACCAGCATGGCTACCACAGCATTCTGCAGCGATACGCCATCCCATCTGGTTTGCGCTTATTTATCTTATTTTACCTTTATTTAACTAGGCAGGTCAGTTGACCCAATACACCTCCAGGCTGTGTAAGGGCTATGTGACCAAGAAGGATAGTGATGGAGTGCTGCATCAGATGACCTGGCCTCCACAATCACCCGACCTCAACCCAATTGAGATGGTTTGGGATGAGTTGGACCGCAGAGTGAAGGAAAAGCAGCCAACAAGTGCTCAGCATACGTGTGAACTCCTTTAAGACTGTTGGAAAGACAATCCAGGTGAAGCTGGTTGAGAGAATGCCAAGAGTGTGCAAAGCTGTCATCAAGGCAAAGAGTGATTACTTTGAGGAATCTAAAATTTATTTTCATTTAACACTTTTTTGGTTACTACATGATTCCATATGCGTTATATCATAGTTGATGTCTTCACTATTATTCTACAATGTAGAAAATAGTAACTAGTAATAGTAACTGACTGGTACTGTACATTTGATATTTGAATCTATTATTTCTCTTTATTCAACCCGCTCGTAACCCAACATTTAAAATTACCCTAAAACCGTCCACCCTGCGGATATAACCGTGAGGACTACGGGTTATGAGTCAACCCGTGCATCACTAACAAGTAAATGCCGCTTTGCCATTCTTGGGTAGCGGAATGACTTTGGCTTCCATCCAGGTCTGAGGACAAACACTTTCCTCTAGGCTCAGATTAAAGCAACACCTCCCCCATAAGCATTCCTGTCTCCTTTGTAGATGTTATATCCTTGTATGGCAACTGTTGTATCAAAGGAATTATCTAAACGAGATCAGAAATGGCTAATTTATTAATGTTGTTATCTGATGTTAGCAAGTTATTGATTTCATGAACCTTATTTCTAAGGCTACATATATTAATGTGCTTTTTCTGGGTAGCTCATCAGAGATAGCCATAATCCCATTTTACAGTCATAAGAATTCCAGAAAAAGGGTTAGGGGGACGGTTTGGGATGGCTGGCACGACGACTAGAATGGCTGGCATGGCAATCAGGGTTGTGATAGTTCCACTGGGAGGGAGGTGATTGTGATGTCACAATGAGGTGAAACTAGACTCCCAGCCCCATGCATCCGCTACCATTGAAAATGATAATAACATAATGGGTAGTCTGGCAGCCATTTTGGGTGTACCCATGCCAGGAAGTTAAAGCAGGAAGTGTGCCCTTCAATCTGTGCTGTGATTTGTTGAGTCAACTCAACTGACATTACAAAAGATACATTACATTGCATGAACCACATCAGTTAGCATCATTTGAATGAACATTCTACATTACCATGGCAACCCAGCATCAGTTGATAGAACATTCCAAAATATAATGGAAAGCCATTGGGAGTTCACCGGTCAATTTTCAGGGTTGGAGCTTCCAAGCCCGTTCAATTCATTCTTATTTCTAAATTGCATTCGAAAAGTATTCAGACCCCTTCACACATGTTTTTACGTTACAGCCTTATTCTAAAATTGATTCAATAGTTTTTTATCCTCATCAATCTACACACAATACCCCATATATGGCAAAGCAAAAACAGGTTTGTAGAACTTTTTTGCCAATTTATAAAAAGCCTGTTTCCATTGCTCATCCTTGAGATGTTTCTACAACTTGATTGAAGTCCACCTGTGGAAATTTCAATTGATTGGACATGATTTGGAAAGGCACACACCTGTCTATATAAGGTCCCACAGTTGACAGTGTGTCAGAGCAAAAACCAAGTCATGAGTTTGAAGGAATTGTCCGTAGAGCTCCGAGACAGGATTGTGTCGAGGCACAGATCTGGGGAAGGGTACCAAAACATTTCTGCAGCATTGAAGGTCCCAAGAATATCCATCATTCACATCCATCATTCTTAAATGGAAGAAATTTGGAACCACCAAGACTCTTCCTAGGGCTGGCCACTAGGCCAAACTGAGCAATCGGGGGAGAAGGGCCTTGGTCAGGGAGGTGACCAAGAACCCTATGGTCACTCTGACAGAGCTCTGGAGTTCCTCTGTGGAGATGCCAAGCTGATTGGGCTGGAGTTGGGCTGGAGTTCCTCTGTGGAGATGAGAGAACCTTCCAGAAGGACAACCATCTCTGCAGCACTCCACCAATCAGACCTTTATGGTAGAGTGGTAAAAGGTACAACAGTTTAAAAAATATATATATTTCACCTTTATTTAACCAGGTAAGCTAGTTGAGAACAAGTTCTCATTTACAACTGCGACCTGACAGTCCGCTTGGAGTTTGCCAAAAGGACCCTAAAAAAGGACTCTCAGACCATGAGGAGCACAATTCTCTTGTCTGATGAAGCCAAGATTGAATTACTTGGCCTGAATGCCAAGCGTCACGTCTGGAGGAATCCTGGCACCATCCCTATGGTGAAGCATGGTGGTGGCAGCATCATGCTGTGGGGATGTTTTTCAGCGGCAGGGACTGGGTGACTAGTCAGGATCGAGGGAAAGACAAACGGAGCAAAGTACAGAGAGATCCTTAATGAAAACCTGCTCCAGAGCGCTCAAGACCTCAGACTGGGGCTAAGGTTCACCTGCCAACAGAACAACGATCCTAAGCACACAGCCAAGACAACGCAGGAATGGCTTTGGGACAAGTCTCTGAATGTCTTTGAGTGGCCCAGCCAGAACCCGGACTTGAACTCCATCGAACATCTCTGGAGAGACCTGAAAATAGCTGTGCAGCGACACTCCCCATCCAACCTGACAGAGCTTGAGAGGATCTGCAGTGAAGAATGGGACAAACTCCCCAAATACAGGTGTGCCAAGCTTGTAGTCATCCCCAAGAAGACTCTAGGCTGTAATTACTGCCAAAGATGCTTCAACAAAGTACTGAGTAAAGGGTCTGAATACTTATGTAAATGAGGTAGGTTAAATAAGGTATGCTTTGTCATTATGGGTAGTTGTGTGTGGATTAATGGGAAAAAAACCAGTGTAATCCATTTTAGAATACGTCTGTAACGTAACAAAATGTGTTAAAAGTCAAGGGGTCTGAATACTTTCTGAATGCACTGCATGTCAGAGACCTGCCTCGGCATGCTATCATCAAAGACACTACTACACATGAGTGGGCTAGACCAGTGGTTCCCAAACAGGGGTCCTAGGCATATCTAAACGGGGTACTTGAGAAGACTGGTAAAATGCACACAAGGGAGTACTTCAGCGGTACTCCGAGCAGAGCAAAATTCAGTTTGGGGCACAGTAACCAAACAAGGTTGGGAACAACTGAACTAGACCACCCTGGTTACTCGCTGGATATCTTGTTAACGAGAACGTTTATCCTCACTGGAAGGTCATTCTCCACTCTCCCAGGTATATTGGTGTTATTGTGGGAGGTCATTCTCCACCCTCCCAGGTATATTGGTGCTATTGTGGGAGGTCATTCTCCACTCTCCCAGGTATATTGGTGTTATTGTGGGAGGTCATTCTCCACTCTCCCAGGTATATTGGTGTTATTGTGGGAGGTCATTCTCCACTCTCCCAGGTATATTGGTGTTATTGTGGGAGGTCATTCTCCACCCTCCCAGGTATATTGGTGCTATTGTGGGAGGTCATTCTCCACCCTCCCAGGTATATTGGTGCTATTGTGGGAGGTCATTCTCCACCCTCCCAGGTATATTGGTGCTATTGTGGGAGGTCATTCTCCACCCTCCCAGGTATATTGGTGTTATTGTGGGAGGTCATTCTCCACCCTCCCAGGTATATTGGTGTTATTGTGGGAGGTCATTCTCCACCCTCCCAGGTATATTGGTGTTATTGTGGGAGGTCATTCTCCACTCTCCCAGGTATATTGGTGTTATTGTGGGAGGTCATTCTCCACTCTCCCAGGTATATTGGTGTTATTGTGGGAGGTCATTCTCCACTCTCCCAGGTGTATTGGTGTGACAAAGCCAATTGTGCGTATGTGAGTGTAGTTGTGTATGTTTGTGTCTCCACCCACCTGTACTCGTGCTGTGAGAGACAGTCCAACAGGTCTTTGGCAGTGAACCTGGGCTCCATGGCAGCAATCTAAAGCACAAGTCACTTACAGTATTAAGATCCAGCCCATTCAGCTTGGCAGTACATGTGATGTAACATTGCAATACTATTAACATTTAGAATGAATGAATCCTACAATGTCCATGTGGACGACAAACCTTCATTCAACCTATCAAAAGATCTGTGCGTATGAGCTGGAAAGCTGAAACATGAATGATCTCAGATGAGGTGTGACCACCAGACAGAGGTTACTAGGAGTTAGAAATACTAACCTCACTGGAGTGGATGAAGGAGAGGAGAGCCTGGGCATCTTCTAGACAGCTGTCTGTTGACAGAACCCTACAAAACAGCCAGGGTCTGATTAGTGAGGGACACATCACACACTGTCATTAAGTAACAGAGGAAACATCACACACTGTCATTAAGTAACAGAGGAAACATCACACACTGTCATTAAGTAACAGAGGAAACATCACACACTGTCATTAAGTAACAGAGGAAATGGACTAGGGAAAATTAAGTGATAGAAGGGGTAATTAAAATACTTCGAGACTGTAGTGTAAATATGGAGAGAGAGAAAGATGGACAAAGCGAGATGGAGAGAGAAAGATGGACAAAGCGAGATGGAGAGAGAAAGGTGGACAAAGCGAGATGGAGAGAGAAAGGTGGACAAAGCGAGATGGAGAGAGAAAGGTGGACAAAGCGAGATGGAGAGAGAAAGGTGGACAAAGCGAGATGGAGAGAGAAAGGTGGACAAAGCGAGATGGAGAGAGAAAGGTGGACAAAGCGAGATGGAGAGAGAAAGGTGGACAAAGCGAGATGGAGAGAGAAAGGTGGACAAAGCGAGATGGAGAGAGAAAGATGGACAAAGCGAGATGGAGAGAGAAAGGTGGACAAAGCGAGATGGAGAGAGAAAGGTGGACAAAGCGAGATGGAGAGAGAAAGATGGACAAAGCGAGATGGAGAGAGAAAGATGGACAAAGCGAGATGGAGAGAGAAAGATGGACAAAGCGAGATGGAGAGAGAAAGGTGGACAAAGCGAGATGGAGAGAGAAAGGTGGACAAAGCGAGATGGAGAGAGAAAGGTGGACAAAGCGAGATGGAGAGAGAAAGGTGGACAAAGCGAGATGGAGAGAGAAAGGTGGACAAAGCGAGATGGAGAGAGAAAGGTGGACAAAGCGAGATGGAGAGAGAAAGGTGGACAAAGCGAGATGGAGAGAGAAAGGTGGACAAAGCGAGATGGAGAGAGAAAGGTGGACAAAGCGAGATGGAGAGAGAAAGGTGGACAAAGCGAGATGGAGAGAGAAAGATGGACAAAGCGAGATGGAGAGAGAAAGATGGACAAAGCGAGATGGAGAGAGAAAGATGGACAAAGCGAGATGGAGAGAGAAAGATGGACAAAGCGAGATGGAGAGAGAAAGGTGGACAAAGCGAGATGGAGAGAGAAAGGTGGACAAAGCGAGATGGAGAGAGAAAGGTGGACAAAGCGAGATGGAGAGAGAAAGGTGGACAAAGCGAGATGGAGAGAGAAAGGTGGACAAAGCGAGATGGAGAGAGAAAGGTGGACAAAGCGAGATGGAGAGAGAAAGGTGGACAAAGCGAGATGGAGAGAGAAAGGTGGACAAAGCGAGATGGAGAGAGAAAGGTGGACAAAGCGAGATGGAGAGAGAAAGATGGACAAAGCGAGATGGAGAGAGAAAGGTGGACAAAGCGAGATGGAGAGAGAAAGGTGGACAAAGCGAGATGGAGAGAGAAAGGTGGACAAAGCGAGATGGAGAGAGAAAGATGGACAAAGCGAGATGGAGAGAGAAAGATGGACAAAGCGAGATGGAGAGAGAAAGATGGACAAAGCGAGATGGAGAGAGAAAGGTGGACAAAGCGAGATGGAGAGAGAAAGATGGACAAAGCGAGATGGAGAGAGAAAGGTGGACAAAGCGAGATGGAGAGAGAAAGGTGGACAAGCGAGATGGAGAGAGAAAGATGGACAAAGCGAGATGGAGAGAGAAAGGTGGACAAAGCGAGATGGAGAGAGAAAGGTGGACAAAGCGAGATGGAGAGAGAAAGGTGGACAAAGCGAGATGGAGAGAGAAAGGTGGACAAAGCGAGATGGAGAGAGAAAGGTGGACAAAGCGAGATGGAGAGAGAAAGATGGACAAAGCGAGATGGAGAGAGAAAGATGGACAAAGCGAGATGGAGAGAGAAAGATGGACAAAGCGAGATGGAGAGAGAAAGATGGACAAAGGGAGATGGAGAGAGAAAGATGGACAAAGCGAGATGGAGAGAGAAAGGTGGACAAAGCGAGATGGAGAGAGAAAGGTGGACAAAGCGAGATGGAGAGAGAAAGGTGGACAAAGCGAGATGGAGAGAGAAAGGTGGACAAAGCGAGATGGAGAGAGAAAGATGGACAAAGCGAGATGGAGAGAGAAAGATGGACAAAGCGAGATGGAGAGAGAAAGATGGACAAAGCGAGATGGAGAGAGAGAGATGGACAAAGCGAGATGGAGAGAGAGAGATGGACAAAGCGAGATGGAGAGAGAGAGATGGACAAAGCGAGATGGAGAGAGAGAGATGGACAAAACGAGATGGAGAGAGAAAGGTGGACAAAGCGAGATGGAGAGAGAAAGGTGGACAAAGCGAGATGGAGAGAGAAAGATGGACAAAGCGAGATGGAGAGAGAAAGATGGACAAAGCGAGATGGAGAGAGAAAGATGGACAAAGCGAGATGGAGAGAGAAAGGTGGACAAAGCGAGATGGAGAGAGAAAGGTGGACAAAGCGAGATGGAGAGAGAAAGATGGACAAAGCGAGATGGAGAGAGAAAGATGGACAAAGCGAGATGGAGAGAGAAAGATGGACAAAGCGAGATGGAGAGAGAAAGATGGACAAAGCGAGATGGAGAGAGAAAGATGGACAAAGCGAGATGGAGAGAGAAAGATGGACAAAGCGAGATGGAGAGAGAAAGGTGGACAAAGCGAGATGGAGAGAGAAAGGTGGACAAAGCGAGATGGAGAGAGAAAGGTGGACAAAGCGAGATGGAGAGAGAAAGATGGACAAAGCGAGATGGAGAGAGAAAGATGGACAAAGCGAGATGGAGAGAGAAAGATGGACAAAGCGAGATGGAGAGAGAAAGATGGACAAAGCGAGATGGAGAGAGAAAGATGGACAAAGCGAGATGGAGAGAGAAAGATGGACAAAGCGAGATGGAGAGAGAAAGATGGACAAAGCGAGATGGAGAGAGAAAGATGGACAAAGCGAGATGGAGAGAGAAAGATGGACAAAGCGAGATGGAGAGAGAAAGATGGACAAAGCGAGATGGAGAGAGAAAGATGGACAAAGCGAGATGGAGAGAGAAAGATGGACAAAGCGAGATGGAGAGAGAAAGATGGACAAAGCGAGATGGAGAGAGAAAGGTTGCCATGGAAAAGGGTATCCAGTGGAGAACAAACACCATTGTAAATACAACCTATATCTTTATTTATTTTCCCTTTTGAACTTCAACTATTTGCACATTGTTACTACATTAACAATAATATAACATTTGAAATGTCTATATTCTTTTAAAACTGTTGTAATGTTTACTGTACATTTGTTATTGTCTATTTCACTTGCTTTGGAAATGTAAACGTATGTTTCCCATGCCAATGCAGCACCTTTTGAATTGAGAGAGAGACAGAGAGATGGTGGAGGGAGAGGAAGGAAAGTCATTTCAGCAGGCTAGATCTGTCTGCATTATACATATTTTCTCCCGGCAGGGACTTGGGGGGGGTTATGGGCTGTGATGATGCGTCACTGCTAGCTACTGTAAGAGGTACTGTCTGTCTGTCTCCTAGGTAACCACATAGGAGCAGCTTCAACACACACACACACACACACACACACACCTCATCCACACACACACACACACACACACACACACACACACACACACACACACACACACACACACACACACACACCCCCTCATCCAAACTTCCTACAAATGGGCATACATGAAAGTCATCTTCATTTTTGGGATTAAGAACGTGACTAAGCAAGATGAGGTACATTGCTACGAGGCTTGTCTGTTCCATTTCTAACCAACCACCTGTTCTGCCTAACGTGTACAGTACAGAAATACCATGGGTTTTATTCAAATCAACATCATGTGCAGCAGGAAAGAAACAGACTTTCAGGGACTCAGAGGGCCCTGAACAAACTGGAACTACACATCAAACACACAGTTCCAACAATGAACTAAGCCTTAACAGGCTTTGAGAAATTGGGCACTGATCTGCATTCAAAAATTAGGTAGGTAGTGAAGAGGTGTTTAGGTAGGTAGTGAAGAGGTGTTTAGGTAGGTAGTGAAGAGGTGTTTAGGTAGGTAGTGAAGAGGTGTTTAGGTAGGTAGTGAAGAGGTGTTTAGATAGGTAGTGAAGAGGTGTTTAGATAGGTAGTGAAGAGGCATCCTAGAAGACGTGTGATAGATGCCTCATTGTGTGAGAAGTTATACAAAAACTATAGTGCCAAGTCATACAATACACTGTATTATTAGAACATAATGTGAATAACTTATAATATTCTGATATATTACAACTGTAACGTACAGTAGGCTGTGTGTGCTAATGAGAATTTGAGTGAGGTGTTAGATAAATGTAATGATTAATGAGCTCTAAAACACCAATCTGGGCCTTGTTTCCCAAAAGCATCTTAAAAGAGCCACTGAACACGCCGACTTGCACGAACGGTGCATTCAGAAAGTATTCAGACAACTTGACTTTTTCCCACATTTTGTTACATTACATCCTTATTCTAAAATGGATTACATTGAAACAATATACACACACAATACCCCATAATGACAAAGCAAAAACAGGTTTTTAGAAACGTTTGCAAATTTATACAAAAATAACATTTACATAAGTATTCAGACCCTTCACGCAGTACTTTATTGAAGCACCTTTGGCAGCGATTACAGCCTTGAGTCTTCTTGGGTATGACACTACAAGCTTGGCACACCTGTATCTAGGGAGTTTCTCCCATTTTTCTTTGCAGATCTCTTAAGCTCTGTCAGGTTGAATGGGGAGCATAGTTGCACAGCTATTTTCAGGTCTCTCCAGAGATGTTTGATCGGGTTCAAGTCTGGGCTCTGGCTGGGCCACTCAAGGACATTCAGAGACTTGTCCCAGAAGCCACTCCTGCATTGTTTTGATTGTGTGCTTAGGGTTGTTGTCCTGTTGGAAGTTGAACCGTCATCCCAGTCTGAGGTCCTGAGCGCTTATTTATTTTAGACAGGTCTACAGAAGCATGATATGAAGAAAAGTTAGTTTTTTTTTTGAAGAACAGAACAGCATACTCTGAGTTGTCCTTATGTTAGGCCCTGATCTGGCTATGCCATACTACTGTGGGCTACACTAGTTAATTTAGCAGACAAGAACGCCTTGGAATTCTAAGCAAATATTTTATATTATTTTATAGAATGAATACAATTGAGCAAAGCTGAATAAAATACAAAGGATATTTTCTCCAAACGATTTGAGGGAGTGCGCACATGCAGCTATTCTGTGTTGAGCGGTTAACAAAGAAATTAGTACTACTATATGCTTAATTTAGAGTTAATGTAACTTCAGTTGTTCTACAAAGGTTGGGCTACATATGTTTTGATTTTTAATACATTGTAAGGCTGCATGACGCAACTAATGATGTTTTTTAAAAAAATAGCTTGAAAGTCAGGGGCTCTGCTTTGTTTTTTGCGCAGGCTGTACACACTTCATCTGTCTCTCATTCACAATTTGACAAGCACTTGATAATGCCTCGAATTTAATGGCGGCATCCCCTTTGTGCGGCCATAATGCACCCTAAAGAAATCCATGCCTTTTGCGGCCAGTGGCCGTTGTTCCCTTCTCCCAGAGTGCAGTGTACACCGAAGCACCTCTCACTCACATGGCTCTCCATCACGTGATTGGGTATTACTCACAAGCTACAAGTGAAGACAGACACTGAGGATGCAACTGCATGCATATTGAAGATACTGGAAGAACTATCCACATTTACTTTGTCAGCCAACAAGATTAGGCCTAACAAACAGCAAAAGCACTAGCCTGTCAATCTACTATCCCCATTGTACAAAAGTTTACCTATTCTATTCTGTGAGAGAAATAAATATTCCAAGCAGTCTGGGACAGTTGTGGGATACGATAGATCCCAAATGAATGCAACCACTAGCATCAATCAAACAATTTTACGCAATAGATCAGAACGTTTAGCTTTAAATGTTAAACTATTAGGCTATTTCTTCACATTATAATCGCAGCAACGCGCACACGGCAGTAAGCTATAAGTGCGAATGTTCCATTAGCGGGAAAACACCATTATCAAATGTGACCGCAAATGCGATTATGTATGTAATGTTTTTATTATAAAAAGGTGCATTTTAATGGTGAAAATGATCTTCCCCAAACTTGAAACTCACACGCTGCTTCTAAATGCCAGTTAGGCTCTACACCCCTTGTAAAGCGGATTAATGTGCTTCATTTTAAGAAGTTATTTGGCCACAAATTGTGATACAAACCTTATCAAAACATATAGGCCTATGGGCAAGGCTACATGAGGTGTGCAACTATGATTCCAAACGTCGCAAAAAAATTGCATTGTTTCTTGCCTTCAAGCTGGGCATCATTCACAAGCGATAGGATAATATTGACACCAATCAGACTATTCTTGAATTAATCTTGTCTTTACATATACTAAATAATATATGTTTGAATTTTTTTATATTTAGAATGGAGCATTATCATGCACCTGTATCAAAACAGGCAGTGGGATAAAATACATGTCTTCTATACACTTAAATAACGAATGGAGGAGCTTTTCCCATGGTTCATTTTCATGCCAGTCAGGTAGGCTATACTCCTGTTATAAATATATGCAATGTGCTTAATATTAGGAAAGTTGAGAATTAAATATAGTAGGCCTAGCCTATAGAAAGCCTTTCGGCCCTCCTATTTTTATTAGAGGCCATCACTTTTCTCACGCAATTGCATAGCCTATAGAAATGTTGCGCAACATGAGCTCATGTGTACTCATGAAGTGTTTGATTAGAATTTAAATTACATTTGCATTGATGTCAGAGTGATTAGAGGGACAATAGAGTGCTGAGTACTAGGCAGTTAGCAAGTTTGGTAGGCTACTAATGACCAGCAGCCTGCATCAGAGCTTGGAGAAGTCTAATTACCGTGGCTAAACAATCACATGGAATTTGACTGCCTTCATGACCACCAGTAATACAGTCACAGCAAAAGCCCTATCTCTGACCACCGACAACAAAGTTGATTACAAATACAAAGTTGCCAATGTCTTTGCGATCGTTACATACAAGCGAAGGATAAACAGATGCTTCAAATGAAAAGATGACTGCATTGAAAGATAAACAGCCTACAGAGTATAGACTACATCGGCCTATATATTTCAATGATATTGAAATACATTATGTTCATTGAATTTAGTAAAAAAAATAATATATGTATAAATGCTATTTGTGATTTTTGCCTCAATATATTTCTTGATGTGTAGCCTAACGTGTGTAATGATGTTCCAAATCTTGATTCAGTGCATTATTATAGGGTAAGAATTACAATAAGCCGCATCAGTTTCTGCAGCCATAGGTGACAATATCGCTCTAGGAGCTGATCCGTCATCAGTGTTGTGAAATAATTCTAACATTAAGGAAAGATTTAAAAACTGGAGAAAGCTGACCCGAGTTAAATAAAGGCACACACCATTGGTTGGGTTCAAACTGAAACTACAATGAGGCAGAATGTTCATAGTTACTGTTGAAAGAGAAATGTCACAGAGTTCCTGACTGAGGGGACACCATACACCAACCAAACCGGACCCCCGTTTAAGGCTGTGTATGTGTGTGTTGGTGTATGTATGTGTTGGTGTATGTATGTGTTGGTGTATGTATGTGTTGGTGTATGTGTGCACAGCAGCATGCCTTACTTTCAATCCTATTCCCCAAATTCCCCAATTCTTGATGAAGGAGAAGCTAGCCAATGTGGTGGAAAACAAGGCGAGAACATTTGGCTGTCCAGGAGAAAGCCAGACTCTTTAAAACTAATAGAAACGTCACATTGAGCCATCAACCATAACATGAACGATTTCAGTGACCCCGTGACTGCTGGGATGATTCTTTTTTAATAACGTCATCACCATAGCAACCGTCAGTGACGTAATGTGAAAGTGTTACTGATTGCAGATTGCCTGCAGCCTCGCTATTATCTTCCCCTGGCCTGAATGGCAGTGAGTCTAGCAGAGAGGAGAGTGTGACACCAGAACGACAAGTCAAGACAGGAGCTCTACTGTGACGTCATCACGCTTGTCCCATTTCTGGGCAATTTGCAATCGCTCCTTCAAACACAGCCTTAGTGCTCTAGTCTGGAACAGGGGGGTGATTCAGCCTCATTGAATATGGTAAGGCTGAGTTTGGGGTGGTAGTGGTCACCAGTCCTGGTCCTAAGAGTTATAAGGTTTGCAGGTGTTTAAGGTGAGAGATATGCCAGGTATCTCACCTACTGTCAGAATGGAGGGAGTACAGTATGGTATAACTAACCTGGTAAATGCATGTAGCAGTTGTCTGACAGCAGTGGACAGTCTGTGCAGACAGACAGGAGAGAACTACTGTACTGTCAGAATGGAGCGAGTACTGTATGGTATAACTAACCTGGTAAAGGCCTGTAGCAGTTGTCTGACAGCAGTAGACAGTCTGTGCAGACAGGAGAGGGCGTCCTGGGGAAGGGGAGGACCCTCTACTGGCTGGTTGGTTTCTATGGCGCCCGGGTCAAAGCGGAGAGCGGCGAACACAGCAGAGCTGAACAAAGCACAATGACCTCTTACACTAACATATACTCACATTCATTCAGTAAATAACTGTCCCTTTAACAGGCACAATCTTTAGAATGCATGTTAGAAATACTAGTATTTAGGACCCTGCCTTCCCAACTATGGGCTAATCTCCACAGGTCCTAAACCTGAACTCCGTATCATCTGCTCACCTGATCCCACACACATTGTTCCATATGTTCTCAAACATCACCCACACTTCCTGGTGTGACACCTGAGCAGGGGTGGTCTGTTTCTCTTCCTCCTCCTCCTCCTCCTCCATGAGGGTGTCACCATCACAGGTGTGGGTCTCCTCTGAGACTTTCTCTGGCTACAAACCAAGATCAAGTTTCATTTATTTGCCATTTGTAAACAAGCACAAACATTGGAATGTCTCTTTAGACGAGAGCTCAATGGTAAAACTGTAAGAGATTTTAAGAAACGCACAAGAATACTGTACAAATAAGTTTGAACAACTTGGGTCCAAAACATAAAGAAAAAGTATTTGCCACCGTGTGACGTTGCAGCATACCTGAGGGACTATCCTCTGCAGCAGGGCGTTCAGGGAGGCGAGGGCCGGTCGGACACGCCCATCGTACTCTGACCTGCAGCCGAAGGCCTGCAGCAGATCTCTAGCCTCATACAGAGCCAGCGCTGTAGAGCTATGCTCTACTGATTTACCTAAGGAGAGAGACCAGAACGTCAGAGTACACACACATGATCACATGTAGTCAAGCATGGACATACATCAATGAGAAACACAGAGGCCAAATGTAAGCAACCCCACAGTTTGTCCTGACAGGACAGTAGTTATTTAACCAGAGCCAGTACGTCCTGACAGTACAGTAGTTATTTAACCAGAGCCAGTACGTCCTGACAGTACAGTAGTTATTTAACCAGAGCCAGTACGTCCTGACAGTACAGTAGTTATTTAACCAGAGCCAGTACGTCCTGACAGTACAGTAGTTATTTAACCAGAGCCAGTACGTCCTGACAGTACAGTAGTTATTTAACCAGAGCCAGTACGTCCTGACAGTACAGTAGTTATTTAACCAGAGCCAGTACGTCCTGACAGTACAGTAGTTATTTAACCAGAGCCAGTACGTCCTGACAGTACAGTAGTTATTTAACCAGAGCCAGTACGTCCTGACAGTACAGTAGTTATTTAACCAGAGCCAGTACGTCCTGACAGTACAGTAGTTATTTAACCAGAGCCAGTACGTCCTGACAGTACAGTAGTTATTTAACCAGAGCCAGTACGTCCTGACAGTACAGTAGTTATTTAACCAGAGCCAGTACGTCCTGACAGTACAGTAGTTATTTAACCAGAGCCAGTTTGTCCTGACAGTACAGTAGTTATTTAACCAGAGCCAGTTTGTCCTGACAGTACAGTAGTTATTTAACCAGAGCCAGTTTGTCCTGACAGTACAGTAGTTATTTAACCAGAGCCAGTACGTCCTGACAGGACAGTAGTTATTTAACCAGAGCCAGTTTGTCCTGACAGTACAGTAGTTATTTAACCAGAGCCAGTTTGTCCTGACAGTACAGTAGTTATTTAACCAGAGCCAGTACAGTTAATGGAGAATAGGAAGACTTGTAGGAATTAAAGGTGTGTGTGTGTGTGTGTGTCTGTTTATACCTAATGTCACTTCCCTTCCGTGCACATCCACCTACACACACGCACAAACACTACACAGAAACAGTAACACACTGCAGTAGTTTCCACTTCTGGATTCTTCGATACACACCGTTCATCCCTCCCTCCCTCTCAACTCTCTAAGTGTCCTGGCTGGTCGACCCAAGATTAGAATGGGGGGGGGGGGGTCATGCTAGAGAGAGTATGATGAACAGGGGAACACACACTCACACAACAGCTGCTAATGCAATACAACGACAAACAGAGCCAGGGCAACACTGAGCAACATGTTTAGTATGGCTACTGCAGTTAACCTCTCAGTCAGCATTTTGCTTCTGACACACTTCTCTGCAGAGCCTTATTCTGAATATAGTTCTGTAGAGCAGTAGGAGTGCCAGTGTAGGCAGTATAGCACTGTGCTTTAGCCAGGGGGAACTCTATTTGCAGCACAGTTCACTGGGCCCATATTAAGGGCTATCACCATTTATTTTTAGCATGCAAATGTACTAGTTTCCATAAAAGTGTTCAAAGTACACACACATTTTAAAGTGTTTTTTTCCCCATTATTTATAGTTTATTTGGATAATGTATAACAAAAACATAAGTCTCAGAAACGGAGAAAAGATGTGTTGCACTAAATAACAGCTCATTTACATTTGTAGTTCCCAAAGAGGGATATTGATTGCATTTTGAGAGTGCTGTAATCTGATAGATGTCATGGTTTCTCACCTGAGAAGAAGAAGTTGTGAAGGTTTTCCAGGGATTGCTGCAGATTTCGAGGGACGATGTTGCCAAAGACAGAGATCCAGTGTTTCTTGAAACACTGCAGAAGGCCTTCAAGAGTCCAGGGCGGTTTCAGATATACGATCTATCGTTTCCAAACAGAAATGTAGGTTACAAAATGATAGCCAACATCTGATCACTTTACGTAGTTCAAGCTTCCTCTGTATATACACTCCCATTCTTGTCTTTGGACACTGAGGCACATTTCTTTTTGGGGGGGGGCTCTATTCACAAGCATTTTATATTTGAGATAGAATGTTCATATTAGGTGACAGTAGAGAATGTCATCTTCTATTTGACAGTATTTTCCTATATATCCTTACACAAAATGACTATATCTTGTGACTATAAAAACTTGCACTTGTTTCGGAATATGTTTTGCCCAATAGGAATTTATTGATGAATGTCTTGTGCCATTTTAGAGTCACTTTTATTGCTAAATTGTTGGGACCACTGCAAAAAATATGACACCCACCCCCTCACTACCCTTACTACTACTGCTGATAAAAGTCAGAGGGGAAACACTGAGCACAATTCCACGTCTACAAATCTGCTCAATCCTTTCAGAGGCCAAGGCTGCATCCCAATTCTCCACACTTTTCTTGAAGTGTGCACTTGCACCCTCCCCATCATGGATTGAAAAGCATGGGACTGGGGTAAGCAACGGCTGGAGGGAGTTTCCATCAAATTAAAATCTATGACAGGGATTGTGCAAAACGTGGAGAGTCTGGACACAGCCGATTGGCTGATTTGGAATTGAACAGAAGATTGTGGAGTTTACCTCTGTCCACAGTTCTTCATAGGCTTCCTTCATCTCAATCTCCAGCACCCGAGACAGCACCTCCTTCAGACAGTCCTCCAGTACTGACACACAGCTGCTCAGCTCCCGGGCCTCTTCTGCAGCCTTCTTTCGCTTCTCTTCCATTTCCCTCTCTTTCCCTCCATCACTCCTGCTCTGTTCATTCTGCTGCTGGCCTGGGAAGGGGCTGGTTTTCTGGTGGTCACGGGTCTGGCTCGGGGTGCAGATGAGGGTTTGTGTCTGTGTGCTGACAGGGTTCTGTGTGTGGGGTTGGGTGGGGGTCAGGTTGTGGACACCAGGCGTTTTGAGCCTGTCTACCTCCTCCACCAGGTCAGCCTTACCGAAGGCCTTCACCCCACTCAGCAATGCCTTACTACACAGGTTCTTATCATTACTGTGGACACACACACACAATCAAATCAACCAGACAGAAAGATATTCCTACAAACGCACGTCACACACAGTGAGACAGAGTGAGTAAGTGTGAGAGTGTGAGTGTGTGTGTGTGTGTCTGCGACCAGACAGTGTGTAAAGGAAGTCTTAGTGAAATGAAGAAGTGAATACTGATGACAAGCAGTATCCCTTTCAAACAGCACCATATCACATACAGAACTATCTCCAGACAGACAGGCAGGCAGACAGAGGCACACACACACACACCTTTCCTGCATGTATCTGCAGAGGAAAGACAAGCAGACACTGCAGCAGGAGGGTGGGAGTGGACTCACGTGCAAAGGATGAGAGCACCCTCTGGGTAAAGACTCTGGTATTGCAGGCAGCACTGCAGCACTCTGTCGTCATTATTCTCAGCATTGAGTCCCTCTGTCAGAGAGAGAATGATAGAGAGAGAGGGGACAGGAGACATGCGTCATGACCATCACCTCAGCACTGAAGACAGAGAGGTGAACCTGCTTAGTTACTGCCGACAGGTCAGACAGAGTTTGGCAGAGGTTCTGCAGAAAGGGAGAGATTCTACTAGCGCGACTGTTCGTCATTGAAACAAGTAGTTTTGTGACGCTGCATGCACCGAGTTGAAATAGCACTCTGCTGCTATTGCCAGCAGGTGGCAATCCAGAGGAACTATTGTTCAGTCCGTGCCAATGGAGGGAATACATAGGGGACTCACGGCTGCTCTGAGAGGCCTGCTGCATGGACTGGCCCCAGAGTCGAGGCTCCTGGCTCTTCAGGCAGGTGTAGATGTAATGAACGGCAGGTGTGGCCAGGTGGGCTACAGAGCTGGACAGCCTCTTCCTGTTCTTCAGAGAGTCTAGCTCCTGTAGTACCACCCAGGGTACGAGCACTGTGGGGAGACCCAGAGCTGAGGGAGAGGAGGGGGAGGTGGAGGAGAGATGAGGGAGGAGAGATGAGGAAAGGTGGGTGAGAAGTAAGAGAGGTGGGAGAGGAGGAGGAGAGGTTTGGGAGGATGGCAGGAGAGGTGGGGGGGAAGAGAAGAAGAGGGGGAGAGGGGAGGAAGAGAGGTGGGGGAATAGGAGAAGGTTGAGGAAGAAGGGAGGAGGAGCAGGGAGATGAAGGAGAGTTGATCAAAAGGAGAACTGTGTTCTCTGAGTGATTGGAATTGGGGTAGTGGTATTTATTTAATCTAGTCATTTTTTAAACAGTGTCCCTTCCACACACCTCCAAGGCCGTGTGACCTCATCTTCTTGACAAAGTCTAGGTGACTGAGAAGGATGTTGGTGTCCAGGACAACGATCAGATCCTGCTGAAGATCCTCCTCTTTACCTACACAGGTGAGCAGAGAGCAGGGTTGTAATACTGAGTCCGTCCCCAATGGCCTTATGTGCATACTGAGGAGGAATGCACTGACGGAACAAACCTAATGTCTTATACACCTTCTATTAAAACACTTGGGTCACAGCATAGTGCCTCTGTGTAATTGTTTGGCTTGTATGTGTGGAGGGGTTGTTAGTGGTGGTTCTCTCACCGAGTGTGAATGTGATGCCCTCCTCTGATGGGTCGATGTCCATGCTGGTGAGTTCTCCATAGATCTCCACCACATTCAGCTCCAGCCTCTTCTCACTGCGGGCCAGATGGAGCTCCTCCACCAGCTGCATCTAACACACACAGAGGATGTGTTCACACACACACACACACCCCCACTGAACGCAAGCTTACAGACACACACATATCAATAATTGGTTATGATGTTGAGAAACCTACCTCTTGGTCATTATCATAGACTTCTATATAATCTTCAGGGGAAGTTGTTCTGTTACAGGGTGGTAATGTCATCCCTTGAGCTGAACTGGGCCATAATTCTTTACAACCTTTGGAAGATTCTGGAACCGTTTCACATTTGTGCTGCTTGTTTTTGTTCACAGCAGCAGACACACCACCTTTGGAGTTCAAAGATTTGGACACACTCCTTGGTGTCCAAAGTTTGGACGCACTTCCTGTCTGCTGAGAAAGCCTAGAAGCAGGAGACACCACCTTCACTCTAGCACTGATGGGTTTATTGTCGTTATTATCCTCCTGGTCACCCCCCCAGATGGCTCTATTAACTGGCAGTGGCACAAGTTTGGACTTTTTGGGGATCTTAAAATTGAGAGGCAGCTGAGGTTTGGGTAGCGGCATCTGTACCTCGGCACACGTGGACTTAGATGTCGCTGATGTTTTGGACAGATCAGAGACATTGCCCTGCTTTTGGGTGGTAGGTCTATGTCTTTCTGTATCTGAGATTTTCTCAAAGGTAGCGTTTTTAGTAGAGGTGGAGGACTGCTTTGTGGTGGTGTTGTTGTTAGAGGGAAGACTATAGGATTTTGCTCCACTCTTGTCCCGTTTAGCCTTTAAAACATCCTCCTTTTCTTCTTCAGATCTCCTCTTCACTAGCTTCCTCCTCTTCTCC
The DNA here is from genome assembly GCF_901001165.1 of Salmo trutta. Lineage (NCBI taxonomy): Eukaryota > Metazoa > Chordata > Actinopteri > Salmoniformes > Salmonidae > Salmo > Salmo trutta. Next base: position 42,943,104 of record NC_042978.1, on the reverse strand, counting down.
CTCATCTCTTCAGCCAGTGACAGGGACAGTTGGGGGTCCTGGTAGCTCCTACCTTGGGAGGTGTGGTCCTTCCCAATGCCAGGCTTCTCCTCAGGTCTGGACCTCCTTTTCACCAGCGTCTTCCTCTGCTCCTTCAGCTGGGCCATGAGGGACCTGGGACTGGTCTCCCTCATCTCTTCAGCCAGTGACAGGGACAGTTGGGGGTCCTGGTAGCTCCTACCTTGGGAGGTGTGGTCCTTCCCAATGCCAAGCTTCTCCTCAGGTCTGGACCTCCTTTTCACCAGCGTCTTCGTCTGCTCCTTCAGCTGGGCCATGAGGGACCTGGGACTGGTCGCCAGTCTGCTCGAGGCTGTTTTGGAGGGGCTCTTGTCGGATGGCTTACTGGAGCTTCCCTGGGACGTAGGGATCTTCTCCACATTTTGGGACTGGGTCTTATTCGTGCTCAGACTGCTGACTGGTTTGGAAGACACCCTGTCTGCGGTCTTGACCCCGGTGGTAGCCGACCCATCCTGGCTGGGGCAACTCTTCCTCACAGAGCTGTCCTGAGGAAGGGTTCCAAGAGGACAGGCGTTTTTTCCCTCCGCTGCACCCTGCGAGGTTGTTTTCTCCAGTCTGTAGAGAGCTTTTTTGAACTCCCTGTCTTTCTTGTGACTGCTCCCTGCTGCACTATTCCCTGGGGTGGAGTGGCTAACTCTTTTCTCTCTCCCCCGTTTCTCCTCTGCAGAACAGCTGCCATGGTGCTTCCCCTCTGCACTACTACGTTTCTTGGTGCCCTTTTCCTTCTGTGACGACTGTTGGATTCAAGACAAAAAAAACACACCTTTAGCCTTGGTTAACACTCTTAGTAAGAGACGTAAGAGAAGACTCTGAGGTCGCATTAAATGTCAGCAAGCTCCTCACCTTACTGGAGGAAAAAGATAACTTATTTGTCTCCTTCTCCTTCTTCTCCTTCTTCTTCTTCTTGGACTTCTTTGACATCTTGGTAGAGAATTCCTGTTAAATAAGAGAAACCTATACAGAAAATTAACAAAATAGCAGCTGAGATGTTCTCTTCTTATAACAGAATCCTTAATTCAAAGAAAAATACAAGACAAATCATCTCTGAATCCAACTTCCAATGGAGACTGGAGTCAATGTTTTGACCTCACAGGGATACTTCATATCCCTGAGAGATACTTCAAGGTCTCTCATTGGCTAGCTACTTACGCAATGTTCCCCTGAAACTCGCAGTGATACAATGCAGTCTGAATGTAATTTGTGGGGAAGCATGGAGAAGAAACATGAGGCTAAGTGCTCAAATAGAGTTATGTGAATGTAGCTAGCTAACTGAATACATACCTAGTAAAATCAAGGTTATTGAATATTTACTTCACTGTATATAGCTAAGTCAGCTATCTTAGAATGAACTGGCAGTTACAGTAGAGTTGCACAGTAGTTAACGTTAGGAGATCCTATCTAGGTTAGCGAGCTAGCAATTGTTCCAAATCAACATCATCACGCGTGATATACTCACGACACTCATAATGAACTTACTGAATGTGTGCACAACACTGTTTTTTATCAAAATGTGATAAACTTCCATTGACAAATGCATTTAAATGAGATAAGAAGGTTTGCTAAAGCCCTACAAACACGCTTACCTTGGGCTCCTGAGTAGACCACTGTCAGAAAACATCCGTACACGTCAGATTGAACGGAAACAGAGGTTCTGGAGGATCATGGGATGTGTAGTTTCTAGACTTACATATTTGACGGTTCAGAAATGTGCATTTTTATATAGTGGACAAAAGTTAATATAAAGGATAGGAGATTCTTCATAACATATTTCTCATGTTTTGTTTAAAGGGCTAATCTGTTGAAACAATAGCAAATCGAACCTACCACTCTGTTTCGGTTAAAAGTTGAGGGATGGGGCTGGAGAAATGCAATCGCTCTCATATTCATAGACCAAGCTATGGTTGCAAGAACTGACCATCCATTATATTAATATTATAGTTTAACCATGTTTTGAGGCTATACAGTGTTTGTTAACATTTACTTGTTTACCAACATTGGAGTAAAACAGTGTAAATATTTTGGGTTGTGATGGGGTAAGACCGTTAAACTATGCTCATAAAAAATCTGTAGGTACATATCATTAATGTATATCCAAAAATGTATGTAGCAACTGCTGATTGCCCCTTTAAGGATAATCAAGTGATTGCGTAGTAAGTTGAATGTATATATTTAACCCAGACATCTTAGATGTCTTAATTTTGTTATCCTATTCTATCATTGTTATCTCGTTGTTTCTTGCAAAAAATATTGTCTTCAAATAATAAAAAGTGATTAAAATGAAGGTTTACGCAATTTGCGTAGGGGGAGTAAAAAGCATAGCCTGCGTATTTCTCTCTACTTTAGTAAAATGGCGGAGCTCAAGGAAGGAGACGCCGAACAACTACACCAGGAGGACGTCGATATAAAAGGTTCGAAAACTACGACTGTCTATATTTTAGTGAAAACTAAAGACAATATTAATTTATACACAATACAATATACATCCAGCATCCTTATTATGAGGTAAATATGCCTTGATTTCGACTTTTTAACTGCTGAAGTAAATGAGGGCCTCACCACGGAGCTCCACCATGGGACCTAGTAGTAAATAATCTTGATAACAGGAAATAAGCTGCCGTGAAAAACGTAGCTATTACAAATAACGTAGCTATATCGAATTGTCTTCACATTGTATTGATTAAATACTTCGATTTACATTTGTCCTCGTTTTATATTTTACGTAGCAATGGTCTGGTCACGGAGCTCCGCAATAGGACCGTAGGGGTTGCAGCGGTTCACAATTTCGAAACCCAACCTACGTACATCATCGCGCCGCACATTTTAATTGTGACAATCTATATTGTCCCCCACCCACCCCTTCCACAAAGACAATTTAAAAATACGCAGCAAAATCATAGGAACTCTTTTAGTCCAGTGCATGTTTCTCATTTAGAAACCAGGTAACATTTTAACATTGATGTTGTCTAGGAGGTTATAAACATCACTAAGTTGTGTGACTCAACAAATCTTGGGAAAAACACATAATTCATTATTTCTCACTATACATATTTGAAATGACTCTCTATGAATCATTTGGGGTATGATATTCTGATCTAGTCCAGTCTAAACTTGTCCATTAGGTGGTGGAGTCTCAGACACACTGGTCCCAGAAGAGAGACAGCTTGCTGAGGATGATGCATCTTCAGCCAGTAGTACTGTGGGGAAGACTGAGGCACTGGCAGGGGACAATGATGCCAAACCATCAACCACAACCAGCGGTAATAAAAACACCATTCACTGTATATAGACCCAGAAATGAGTCCAGTACCCATTCATTATTTGAATGCATTCAGTTGCCTTTGATTCTAGATGATGAGTATGACCATGAGTATAGGCTTTTGTTTAACGATCCTTTCAATACTAATGTTACAGATAGACATATCTCTATCCAGACCAAACTAGAGGGCCTGGAGGTGCTGACCGACCTAAACGGAGGCAAGATAATCTTTCTTAAAAAGTATATAAATAGTCTTCCCTCCTATGCTTTTGTATTTACCAGTTCCAATCTCATTGCTCTATCACTCTCTGTTTTCCACAGCTGGGAGGAAGGCGTGTCCACTATGTCCTGAGGAGAAGTTTAAGGCCTGCTACAGCCACAAGCTACGACGCCACCTCCAGAACCTCCACTGGAAGGTCTATGTGGAGTTTGAAGGTACCATCATCACCATACGAAGATGATATTGCTATGCTGTCTACTACAGTATGCATGTGCACAAACACACCTGCTGAGTCTCTTCAGTGAGGGAAAAAAGTATTTGATCCCCTGCTGATTTTGTACGTTTGCTCACTGACAAAGAAATGAGGAGTCTATAATTTTAATGGTAGGTTTATTTGAACAGTGAGAGACAGAATAACAACAAAAAAATCAAGAAAAACACATGTCAAAAATGTTATAAATGATTTGCATTTTAATGAGGGAAATAAGTATTTGACCCCCTCTCACACTGGCCCAAAACTCTTAACTGCTAGACTACCTGCCGGATGTGAGCAGAAATGCTTTAGGAAAGTAATTGAGTGAGTTGTGTAACTTGTATAGATTTAGGCTTCCTATTCCTAAGTAATCACTGGTAAAGATTGACAGTGAATAATATGACAGTCAGTGAAGTGTAACACTGGAGTTAAATGATACCGCAGTGCTGGCAGCAGTACAGTTATGGGAAGGTTTTCAAGGGAAATGGCATCAACTGGTAGTACGATGTTCCCTGATGATGACCTACAATAACCTCTGACCCCCCCCCCCCCCCCCCCCCCCCCCCACCCCATAGGTCAGAAGATGTGCATCTGTCACCTGCCCTGCAGACAGCTGAGGCCCAGCCCCAGCCCCAATGGAGACCAGGTGAGACTCTGTCCATCACACCGGATAACCAACACCAGAAATGACTGAGGGACACTTGTCTCCACAATGTCTTTATTTTTTTCTTTCCAAATCAACTCTAATTGCATGAAAGTTACTGTTTGAAGCATGGTACCATGGTAAGTATGTGTGTTACTGTATGAAGCATGGTACCATGGTAAGTATGTGTGTTACTGTATGAAGCATGGTACCATGGTAAGTATGTGTGTTACTGTATGAAGCATGGTACCATGGTAAGTATGTGTGTTACTGTATGAAGCATGGTACCATGGTAAGTATGTGTGTTACTGTATGAAGCATGGTACCATGGTAAGTATGTGTGTTACTGTATGAAGCATGGTACCATGGTAAGTATGTGTGTTACTGTATGAAGCATGGTACCATGGTAAGTATGTGTGTTACTGTATGAAGCATGGTACCATGGTAAGTATGTGTGTTACTGTATGAAGCATGGTACCATGGTAAGTATGTGTGTTACTGTATGAAGCATGGTACCATGGTAAGTATGTGTGTTACTGTTTGAAGCATGGTACCATGGTAAGTATGTGTGTTACTGTATGAAGCATGGTACCATGGTAAGTATGTGTGTTACTGTATGAAGCATGGTACCATGGTAAGTATGTGTGTTACTGTATGAAGCATGGTACCATGGTAAGTATGTGTGTTACTGTATGAAGCATGGTACCATGGTAAGTATGTGTGTTACTGTATGAAGCATGGTACCATGGTGACCGTGTGTGTATGTGTTCTGCCCCAGGCTCCAGGCAGGCTGGTGGCACATTACCACTGTGTAGTGTGTTCAGTCACCATCGCCCGCAAGACGGACATGATCAGTCACCTGAAACGCCACGTCAACAAGGGAGAGACTGAGGCCAGCTACTCAGGCAGCTCTGATGTGCCCTTTGAGGAGCCAGGTGAACTCTCACCAACCTTAAGCGAAACACGAAACCAAAGTTTCTGTATAGCACTTTGACAATAAATACATTTGATTGATTGATTTTATACTAGGGGTAGCAGGTAGCCTAGTGGTTAGAGTGTTGGGCCAGTAACCGAAAGGTTGGTAGATCAAATCCCCGAGCTGACAAGGTAAAGATCTGTCGCTCTGCCCCTGAACAAGGCAGTTCACCCATTGTTCCAAGGCTGTCATTGTAAATAAGAATGTGTTCTTAACTGACTTGCCTAGTTAAATGTAAAAAAAAAAATGTAAATACTTGAAACCTTGACCAAAACACAACCCTTCTATACACAGTTGGAAATGCAGATTGAAAATGTATTCTCTCGCCTTTTTCTCATTGGTTGACAGCTCCGTCTGGACAGGCCTATGAGATAATGAAAGAGCTGGGGACCAATGTTCAGCTCATGCCCAACCATACGACCCCACAGAAGACTGACACCTACTTCAACCGCAAGATGAAGACCAACAGGTCAAACAATGTTACATTTGTTTGGGTTTCATAAAAGAACAGTGACTGACTGAAAGTGTTGGTGTGTGTGTTACAGGCAGCTAGTATTCTGTTCCCTGGCGGTCCTGGCTGAGGAGAGGAACCCGTTGGAGAGTCTGGATGCGTTTGGGGCCACAGGCATTATGGGACTCCAGTGGGCCAAGCACCTGCGGAACGCCGTCAAGGTGACCATAACCGACATCAATGAGGTGTGTGTCAAGATGATCCGCGAGAACTGCAACCTCAACCACATCCGGGTGGAGGGGTCGCGGGGGTCATCCCGGGTCCCTGACGGGGGGGCAGGGGACGTGGACGGGGTGCCCATCGCTACTGTGGAGGTCGCCAAGATGGATGCCAACGTTATCATGCACCTGAGGTCTTTTGACTACATGTGAGTAGGAGGAGATAGGGAGGGAATGTCTTATTGATGGGGGTGGTGGTGGTGGTGGGAGGAGATAGGGAGGGAACGTCTTATTGGTGGGGGGGAGGAGATAGGGAGGGAACGTCTTATTGGTGGGGGGGAGGAGATAGGGAGGGAACGTCTTATTGGTGGGGGGGAGGAGATAGGGAGGGAACGTCTTATTGGTGGGGGGGAGGAGATAGGGAGGGAACGTCTTATTGGTGGGGGGGAGGAGATAGGGAGGGAACGTCTTATTGGTGGGGGGGAGGAGATAGGGAGGGAACGTCTTATTGGTGGGGGGGAGGAGATAGGGAGGGAACGTCTTATTGGTGGGGGGGAGGAGATAGGGAGGGAACGTCTTATTGGTGGGGGGGGGAGGAGATAGGGAGGGAACGTCTTATTGGTGGGGGGGAGGAGATAGGGAGGGAACGTTTTATTGGTGGGGGGGAGGAGATAGGGAGGGAACGTCTTATTGGTGGGGGGGGGGAGATAGGGAGGGAACGTCTTATTGGTGGGGGGGGGGGGAGATAGGGAGGGAACGTCTTATTGGTGGGGGGGTGGTGGGAGGAGATAGGGAGGGAACGTCTTATTGGTGGGGGTGCATCTCTGTAGTGAGAAACGTCACCTCCTTTCTTTCTCCTCTATCGTTTGTCTTGACATTTGTCAAACAATCACTCAGTCTAGAAGGCTTCAGAGCCCAATGTTGTATCATTCAGTAACCCTATTTACAGTATATGATGGCCTGCAGTGGTTCTATAGACGCTTCACATTATCCATCAAGCCGAACACACACCAACCGTTGTTTCCATGGTGACCCCCTCAGACACCTGGACCCGTTCGGCACGGCGGTCAATTATCTGGACTCTGCTTTCCGGAACATCCGGAACCTGGGCATCATCTCTGTGACGTCCACGGACACGGGCTCCCTCTACTCCAAGTCCCTGAACGTCACGATGCGCCACTATGGCTCGAATATAGTCCGCACAGAGTACTACAAGGAGCTGGCTGCACGCATGGTGCTGGCCACTGTAGCCAGGTAGGTGAAATACTCCAAGGAGCTGGCTGCACGCAATGGTGCTGGCCACTGTAGCCAGGTAGGTGAAATACTCCAAGGAGCTGGCTGCACGCAATGGTGCTGGCCACTGTAGCCAGGTAGGTGAAATACTCTGTTTATTTACCACTGAATTACTGGTCTACGGTGAAATTACTGTCTGTGACTGTGTGTGTGTAACATTTTCATTGTGTATGTCTTTGTTTAACTTGTGTGTGTTTTTCTTTGGGGTGGCTTTGAGATGCTGTTGACATTGAGAGTAACTTGTGTGTGTGGGATGTATGCTTCAGTGTGTGTGGGATGTATGCTTCAGTGTGTGGGATGTATGCTTCAGTGTGTGTGGGATGTATGCTTCAGTGTGTGTGGGATGTATGCTTCAGTGTGTGTGGGATGTATGCTTGTGTGTGTGGGATGTATGCTTCAGTGTGTGTGGGATGTATGCTTCAGTGTGTGTGGGATGTATGCTTCAGTGTGTGTGGGATGTATGCTTCAGTGTGTGTGTGGGATGTATGCTTCAGTGTGTGTGTGGGATGTATGCTTCAGTGTGTGTGTGGGATGTATGCTTCAGTGTGTGTGTGTGTGGGATGTATGCTTTAGTGTGTGTGTGTGGGATGTATGCTTCAGTGTGTGTGTGTGTGTGGGATGTATGCTTCAGTGTGTGTGTGTGTGTGTGGGATGTATGCTTCAGTGTGTGTGGGATGTATGCTTCAGTGTGTGTGTATGTGGGATGTATGCTTCAGTGTGTGTGTGTGTGGGATGTATGCTTCAGTGTGTGTGTGTGTGGGATGTATGCTTCAGTGTGTGTGTGTGTGTGTGTGGGATGTATGCTTCAGTGTGTGTGTGTGTGGGATGTATGCTTCAGTGTGTGTGTATGTGGGATGTATGCTTCAGTGTGTGTGTGTGTGGGATGTATGCTTCAGTGTGTGTGTGTGTGTGTGTGGGATGTATGCTTCAGTGTGTGTGTGTGTGGGATGTATGCTTCAGTGTGTGTGTGTGTGTGGGATGTATGCTTCAGTGTGTGTGTGGGATGTATGCTTCAGTGTGTGTGTGGGATGTATACTTCAGTGTGTGGGATGTATGCTTCAGTGTGTGGGATGTATGCTTCAGTGTGTGGGATGTATGCTTCAGTGTGTAGTATTTCATGCATCTGTCTCATGCGTGTTCCTTTCAGGGCGGCGGCACGCTGTAATAAGGGTATAGAAGTGTTGCTGGCGGTGGCTGTGGAACACTTTGTCCTGGTGGTCGTCAGAGTCCTCAGGGGTCCCACCCAGGCCGACGAGTCAGCCAAGAGGATCAGACAGCTCATCCACTGCCAGTGGTGTGAGGAGAGGGTGTTCCTCAAACAGGGGAGCATGGTGGAGGGTAAGAAGGTTAAGTAGAGTAGAGGGTAAGTCTGGAAATGGTTCAGGGGTTTCTGATAGGAGGAGAGGACGGTACATGTGGAGGGCAATTTGAAGTCACTCTGTAGTTATGATTTTCACTTTTCCCCCTACAGAAAACCTGTACAGACAACTGCCCTGCAACTGTCATGGAAGCATGCCTGGCAAGACAGCAGTGGAGCTGGGGCCGCTATGGTACTTTTTGCATATATTCGGTGATAGACAATATTTGAGCCAGTGAAGTAGTTCTGGTAAAGCTCCATCTTTAAGTGTTTAACTGTAACCTGCATATCTTTTTCTCTCCCAGGTCTGGTCCTCTGTTTAACTCCGGGTTCCTGAGGAGGATGTTGTTTGCAGCAGTGCAGCACAGTATGGAGGATATTCAGCCTCTAGTCAAGACTCTGATCTGTGAGTCAGAGTGCACAACCCTCAAGTCCTCTGTTCACGGGCCCACTGCACTCACCAACCAAGGTAATCTCTAGGGTCGTGGGTGTGTCTATGTGGAGGGGGCGGGTGGTGGAGGGATTCTATTGACATGTTGTATGTTTCCTCTCCAGTGGAATGTGGTGTAGTCATCAAGGTACAGAAGGTGGAGGAGTCAGGCACCACTGACCACTCAGGTAACAAGACACACATTCTGTTATAAAGAGAGGCCTTCTCCTGTCTACAACATTAGCTCCTTCACCTGTCTACAACATTAGCTCCTTCACCTGTCTACAACATTAGCTCCTTCACCTGTCTACAACATTAGCTCCTTCTCCTGTCTACAACATTAGCTCCTTCTCCTGTCTACAACATTAGCTCCTTCACCTGTCTACAACATTAGCTCCTTCACCTGTCTACAACATTAGCTCCTTCTCCTGTCTACAACATTAGCTCCTTCTCCTGTCTACAACATTAGCTCATTCACCTGTCTACAACATTAGCTCCTTCACCTGTCTACAACATTAGCTCCTTCACCTGTCTACAACATTAGCTCCTTCTCCTGTCTACAACATTAGCTCCTTCACCTGTCTACAACATTAGCTCCTTCACCTGTCTACAACATTAGCTCCTTCTCCTGTCTACAACATTAGCTTCTTCACCTGTCTACAACATTAGCTCCTTCACCTGTCTACAACATTAGCTCCTTCTCCTGTCTACAACATTAGCTCCTTCACCTGTCTACAACATTAGCTCCTTCACCTGTCTACAACATTAGCTCCTTCACCTGTCTACAACATTAGCTCTTTTCAGACTGGATGCCATGTTGTTGTAATGTTACTTTAACACAGGGAAGAGAAAGACAGGAGATGAGCCAGGTAATGTGGTGAAGAAGCTGAAATCAGACGGGTCTCTGGAGCACCCAGCGTTCTACTACGGTATTCACCGCCACAGCATCAGAGGCATGAACATGCCCAAGTGAGTGACCCCTAACACTACGTCACAACTTTGACAAAGATTGCCTGAGGTCAGAACGCATCCGTTTCTGTTTTTTCTTTTCGGAAGCAGTATTCAAACATGTAAGGGGTTGCAACAGTGTTTCCACCTTTTAGAGCTCTGTGGTTCTAAATCAGCTTTAGTGGATATTATGTTATTACAGTCTTATTACACAAATAAAAGAGCTCAATGTAAATGTCTGTTCTATCTCCTCTCATCCATCCATCCCCCTCTCTCCAGGTTGAATAGGTTCCTGCAGTACTTGACGGAGGCGGGCTTCAGAGTGAGCCGCACCCACTTTGACCCAACAGGGGTGCGGACCGACGCCACGCTGGACCAGTTCAAGTCGGTGCTCACCAAATACAGTGTGCCCACCTACACCAACACCACAGCAACCCAAAACCCAGAGGAGACGGTACGGGCCATGGAGTGACCCACCCTGGGGAGAATCAAGGCCTCATCACCTCTCTCCCTCTCAGAGGTGACATATGTCTCAAATGCCACCCTGTTCTCTATATAGTGCACTACTTTAGACCAGGGCCCATAACCCTATTCCCTATATAGTGCACTACTTTTGACCAGGGCCCATAGTAGTACACTATAGGTAATAGGGTGGCATTTTCTCTCTGTGCAGGGACACTGGTTGTGAAGAGTGGCTCACTCTGTACTGATTTGTATTTTCCTCTTGGTTTCATTCATCACTGGTACTTTGTAAATGTTCTCTTAGAAGACACAATGCTTCTAGATTAATAGAGGTCTGCTTTTCCAATAGAGCTGAAATATTGGTTAAATGCCGACAGATAATAGCCTCTATTCTGCTCACTGACTCATATTTATTATTCTTGTGAATAATTCCTTTACAATTTTATTTTCTGAGTTCATCTTAAAGTTCATGGTGGCTGTTTTCATCTTTCAATCCTTTTTTTTAATGTACATTTTTACTCTGGGTAAAAGGTAATAAAATGTTGTTGCAAAGCCTGAAGACCCCCTGTGTAAATGTGTGTTTTAAGTTATGGACATTCACATTCCTCCCAGTAATTCCCCTGATTTACATAGTTTTTGACTGAGACAGGTTCTGCCATGTTTTGGGACTTCTGTAGGAGTATGTTCTGACAGGTTCTGCCATGTTTTGGGACTTCTGTAGGAGTCAACCTTGTATCTGTATCCTTACCATAATCTCAGCATCTACATCCAAGCCAACACAGTACAGTCCCAAAACATACAGTACTTTTCTGAGAGGAGGGACTGTCTGGAAGGTGTTATTTAGAAGGGTCGGGTGCTGAATTTCACCCTGGATATCATCAGTGAAACAAACACACACACGTGTGTGTATATATGTGTATATATATATGTGTGTGTGTGTGTGTGTTTCACTGGTGGAATTCAGTGTATATATATATATATATATAAAAAAAAAAGCTGCCCTTTGGAAATGGAGTCATTCCCTTTGGCTCTAAGACCTCAGGTCACACCAAGGAGAAATACTGTATTCAAAATGGCCTGTGACTTTTTCCACATTTTGTTGTGTTACAGCCTGAATTTACAATGGATTCAATTTAGATTTTGTGTCACTGGCCTACACACAACACCCATATTGTCAAAGATTTTTGGGGGATAATGTTTAGAAATGAATTAAAAATGAAAAGCTGAAATGTGTTCAACCTCTTTGTTATGGCAAGCCTAAATATATTACATGACCAAAAGTATATGGACACCTGCTCGTCGAACATCTCATTCCAAAATCATGGGCATTAATATGGAGTTGGTCCCCCCTTTGCTGCTCTAACAGCCTCAACAATTCTGGGAAGACTTTCCACTAGATGTTGGGACACTACTGCTGGGACATGCTTCCATTCAGCCACAAGAGTATTAATGAGGTCGGGACTGATGTTGGGCGATTAGGCCTGGCTCGCAGTCGTCGTTCCAATTCATCCCAAAGGTGTTTGATGGGATTGAGGTCAGGGCTCTATGCAGGCCAGTCAGGTTCTTCAACACCAATCTTGACAGACCATTTCTGTATGAACCTAGCTTTCTGCACAGGGACATTGTCATGCTGAAACAGGAAAGGGCCTTCCCCAAACTGTTGCCACAAAATTAGAAGCACAGAATTGTTTAGAATGTCATTGTATGCTGTAGCGTTAAAATTTCCCTTCACTGGAACTAAGGGGCATAGCCCGAACCATGAAAAACATTCCCAGACCATTATTCCTCGTCCACCAAACTTTATAGTCGGCACTATGCATTCAGGCAGGTAGCGTTCTCCTGGCATCCGCCAAGCCCAGATTCGTCCGTTGGACTGCCAGATGGTGAAGTGTGATTCATCACTCCAGAGAACGCGTTTCCACTTTTTCAGAGTCCAATGGCGGAGAGCTTTACACCACTCCAGCCAATGCTTGGCATTGCGCATGGGGATCTTAGGCTTGTGTGCGGCTGTTTATTTATGGAGATTGCATGGCTGTGTGCTCGATTTTATACAGCTGTCAGCAACGGGTGTGGCTGAAATAGCCGAATCCACTAATTGGAAGGGGTGGCCACATACTTTTGTATATATAGTGTAAGTTCAGGAGTAGAAATGTGCTTAATAAGTGGCATGGACTCACTCTGTGTGCAATAATAATGTTTAACATGATCTCTGTACCCCACACATACAATTATCCCTCAGTCGACCAGTGAATTTCAAACACAAAGACCAGGGACGTTTTCCAATGCCTCGCAAAGAAGAGTACCTATTGGTACATGGGTAAAAAAAAGAAAAATCTGACATTGAATATCCCTTTGAGTATGGTGAAGTTATTAATAACACTTTGGATGGTGTATCAATGCACCAAGTCACTACAAAGATACAGGCGTCCTTCCTAACTCAGTTGCCGGAGAGGAAGGAAACCGCTCAGGGGGCCAATGGGGATTTAAAACACATTTAATGGCTGGAATAGGAAAAAACTGAGAATGGATCAACAACATTTTAGTTACTTCACAATAATTGACAGAGTTAAAAGAAGGAAGCCTGTACATCCTGTCCAACGGCAGGACAGAACAGCTACGTCCGGTAAGATGAGGGGTGGGGGTGTGTGTCTATTTGTCAATAACAGCTGGTGCGTGATGTCTAATATTAAGGTAGTCTCGAGGTATTGCTCGCCTATGGTAAAGTACCTCATCTATATTTTTCGTAGCTGTCTATTTACTGCACTCAACAAGCTGTATAGGGCCATAAACAAACAAGAAAATTCTCATCCAGAAGCAGCGCTCCTAGTGGCCGGGGACTTTAATGCAGGCAAACAAATCATTTTACCTAATTTCTACCAGCATGTCACATGTGCAACTAGAGGAAAAAAACTCTAGACCACCTTTACTCCACACACAGAGACGCATAGAAAGCTCCCCCTCGCCCTCCATTTGGAAAATCTGACCATAATTCTATCCTCCTGATTCCTGCTTACAAGTAAAAACTAAAGCAGGAAGTACCAGTGACTCGCTCAATACGGAAGTGGTCAGATAACGAGGATGCTATGCTACAGGACTGTTTTGCTAGCACAGACTGGAATATGTTCTGGGATTCATCCAATGGCATTCACAAGTATATCACCCCAGTCACCGGCTTCATCAATAAATACATCTACGAAACGAGGTCCCCACAGTGACCGTACGTACATATCCCAACCAGAAGCCATGGATTACAGGCAACCTTCGCACCGAGCTATAGGCTAGAGCTGCAGCTTTCAAGGAGCAGGGCACTAATCCTGACACTTATAAGAAATCCCACTAGGCCCTCAGATGAACGATCAAACAGGCAAAGCGTCAATACAGGACTAAGATTGAATCCTACTGCACCTGCTCTGATGCTCGGCAGATGTGGCCGGGCTTGCAAACTATTACTGACTACAAAGGGAAACTCAGCTGCGAGCTGCCCAGTGACGTGAGCCTACCAGACGGGCTAAATGCTTTATATGCTCGTTTCGAGGCAAGCAACACTGAAGCGAGCATGAGAGCACCAGCTGTTCCGGACGACTGTGTGAACACGCTCCCCGTTGCCGATGTGAGCAAGACCTTTAAACAGGTCAACATTCACAAGGCCGCGGGGCCAGATGGATTACCAGGACATGTACTCAGAGCATGCGCGGACCAACTGGCAAGTGTCTTCACTGACATTTTCAACCTCTCCCTGACCGAGTCTGTAATGCCTACATGTTTCAAGCAGACCACCATAATCCCTGTGCTCAAGAAACCTGCCTAAATGACTACCACCCTGTAGCACTCATGTTGGTAGCCATGAAGTGCTTTGAAAGGCGGGCCATGGCTCACATCAACACCATCCTCCCGGAAACCCTAGACCCTAGTTTGCATACCGCCCCAACAGATCCACAGATGACGCAATCTCAATCGCACTCTACACTGCCCTTTCCCACCTGGACAAAAGGAACACCTATGTGAGAATGCTGTTCATTGACTACAGCTCAGCGTTCAACACCATAGTGCCCACAAAGCTCATCGCTAAGCTAAGGAATTTGGGACTAAACACCTCCCTCTCTAACTGGATCCTGGAATTCCTGACGGGCCGCCCCCAGGTGGTAAGAGTAGACACCAACACATCTGCCACGCTCATCCTCAACACAGGGGCCCCTCAGGGGTGCGTGGTTCGTCCCCTCCTGTACTCCCTGTTCACCCACAACTGCATGGCCAAGCACGACTCCAACACCATCATTACGTTTGCTGATGACACAACGGTGGTAGGCCTGATCACCGACAATGATGAGACAGCCTATAGGGTACGTCAGAGACCTGGCAGTGTGGTGCCAGGGCAACAACCTCTCCCTCAACATGAGCTAGACAAAGGAGATAATTGTGGACTACAGGAAAAGGAGGGCCGAACACACCCCCATTCACATCGATGGGGCTGTAGTGGAGCAGGTTGAGAGTTTCAAGTTAATTTGTGTCCACATTCCCAACAAACTATCATGGTCCAAACACACCGAGAAAGTAGTGAAGAGGGCACGACAACACCTTTTCCACCTGAGGAGAATGAAAAGATTTGGCATGGGTCCCCAGATCCTCTAAAAGTTCTACAGCTCCACCATCGAGAGCATCCTGGCCGGTTGCATCAACGCCTGGTATGGCAACTGTTCGGCATCTGACCGCAAGGTGCTACAGAGGGCAGTGAGTGCAGCCCAGTACATCACTGGGGCCAAGCTTCCTGACATCCAGGACCTATATACTAGGCATGTCAGAGGAAGGCCCAAAAAATGGCATGACAAGCGATATCGGAGCACCAAGTCTAGGTCCAAAAGGCTCCTTAACAGCTTCTATCCCCATGCCAAAAGACTGCTGAACAAGTAATGAAATGGCCACCCAGACTATTTACATTGACACCCCCACCCTTTGTTTTTACACTGCTGCTACTCGCTATTTATAATCTATGCATAGTCACTTTACCCCTACCTACATGTACATATACCTCACGTAACCTGTATCCCCGCACACTGACGCGGTACCGGTACCCCCTGTATATAGCCTCATTATTTTTATCTTATTGTGTTATTTATTTATTTTTTACTTTAGTTTATTTAGTAAATATTTTCTTAACTTTATTTTCTTTAAACTACATAGTTGGTTAAGGGCTTGTAAGTAAACATTTCACGGTAAGTTATACACCTGTTGTATTCGGCATGTGACAAATAAAATGGGATTTGATTTGAGTACAAAATATTCCAAAACATGCATTCTGTTTGCAACAAGGCACGACTGTAATACTGCAAAGAATGTGGCAAAGCAAATAACTTTTTTTCCTTTTTAGTAAATCCAATACAACACATTACCAAGTACCACCCTACATATTTTCAAGCATAGTGTGGTGGTGGCTGCATGGTGTTATGGATATGCTTGTATTGTTAAGGACATGGGAGTTTTTCCAGGATAAAAAAAGAACAGAATGGAGCTTAGCAAAGCCAAATCCTAGAGGAAAATCTGGTTCAGTCTGCTTTCCACCAGACACTGGGAGATTAATTCACCTTTCAGCAGGACGATAACCTAAAACACAAGGCCAAATATACACTGGCGTTGCTTACCAAGATACATTGTATGTTCCTGAGTGGCCTAGTTACAATTATGACTTATATGGGCTTGAAAATCTATGGCGAGACTTAAAATGGCTGTCTAGCAATGATCAACAACCAACTTGACAGAGCTTGAAGAATTTTTAAAAGAATAATGTGCAAATATTGTACAATACAGGTGTGCAAAGCTCCTACAGACTTACCCAGAAAGACTCACAGCAGTAATCGCTGCCAAAGGTGATTCTAACATGTATTGACTCAGTGGTGTGAATACTTACGTAAATTAGATATTTCTGTATTTAATTTTCAATAAATGTGCAAATATTTCTAAAAACATGTTTTCACTTCGTCATTATGGCATATTGTGTGTAGATGTAGGGGAGAAAAATCTTAATCCACTTTGAATAAAGGCTGTAACACAACATTAAAAAAAGTCAAAGGTTATCAATAGTTTCTGAAGGAGCTGTAGTTTATGGTTCCCTGAGGTGTCACGAGTGCTGTCTTCGAATTCCCTGTCATAAATCAGCCAAGGCGCAGCGTGCCGGTAGTTCCACATATTTTATTAGTGAACCCGAACAAAACAAGAAACAGGTGAAACTGAAACAAACGTGACATTCTGGGGCTGCTCAAACACAGCTGCACAAAAACAAGATCCCATGAAAACACAGGGAAAAACAGGCTGCCTAAGTATGGCTTCCAATCAGAGACAACGAATGACAGCTGCCTCTGATTGGAAACCATACACGGCCAAAACATAGAACACCAAACACAGAATGCCCACCCGCCTATCACACCCTGACCTAACTAAACAGAGAAAACACAGCTCTCCTAGGTCAGAGCGTGACATGAGGTCCTATGGCTCAGAGAGAGGCGCTAGGGAGGAGGTGGAGACAGTGAAAACACACACATAAAATACATGAATGTATGTCCCTAAGGAAGGATGAGGGGAGGAACGATTGCTCAGGCACATAGTAGGCTTTTTAGTTGGGTGGAGTTGGTTAAGGCTGCTGCTCCCATAACTAGCTGTCTCTGGTTGTGTTAACTAGAAGCTAAAAGAATATAGGGGGATAATGCATAGGGCGTTGGCTTAGCGCAGTTTAACGGCGCCATTAAATGCTCCAGGGGTAATTCCGTTAGCATTTTGGCATGTTTTTCTAGATTTAGAACATAAAATAACATGTATAAAGCAAACATTATCCCTTAGGTCTGGCACAGCAAATACTTCCATTGTTTCATCACATGTTGCAGAACAGTGATTAAAACGTTTGTTCGGTGACTGAGTTGACAAGGCAAATAAAATACAATCATTTTTTCCTCATGCGTTGGTAAACAACAGCCCTTCCCAATAATGCAAAGAGAAAGAAAGTTTAGAAATAATAGAAAAGTAAACGCTTTTTTTGAGAGTTACTCAGGAAAAAAATCACATGGAAATGAGTAATAATTGATCATTATAAAATGCCGCAAAGTGTACATTTTAAGCTAAAATAATGCAACAAAATCCTTATTTTTTATGATAAAAGTTTCCCTTCCGGACAAGGATTGTCCAGAATCTCTGAGCTAATTTCTTGCTATTCTATAAATTTTTCCATGAGACTGCGATTTTTAATAGAATTTTAAGATGTTTTACTTTTAATAATATATATATCTTGGGGGGCTCCGGGGGTCGGGCTGCGGGGGTGTGTGCTAGGCCAGTGGCATAGGGTCCAAAGAATGAACGAGGAAGTAGCGCTTGTGGGATGGGGAGTTCACAATAACAGCTGGCATTGAATGACAGCCACACAGAGAGAGAGAGAGAGAGAGCGAGAGAGAGAGAGCGAGAGAGAGAGAGAGAGAGAGAGAGAGAGAGAGAGAGAGAGAGAGAGGCATCTACACTGTGCGACGCAGCGATCGATACGAGAGACTACACCGGAGTTAACCCAACGTGCAGAGAGTAGACCCTTGTCCACATCAGCTTGCCACCATGGGGATATCACCGTCCAGTCTCCTGGATGAAAGTAAATCCAACTACATAAGAGGTAAAGGACGCTTTTTCAAATGATTATGTGAGCTCTTACCTTTCGCTCCACTATAGACGGGTTAGCGCGGTAAACATTTACTGGAGACCGCAAGCTTATGGTAAGATTATGCCACTCTGTTTTCCATTGACAAAATTTGACAAAGCAATTTATTAAACTTTTTTTTACTTCACGATTCACTCTGTCACACAGCCTAGGCTACTAGCTTTATTTGATCTTTGACAGAATAGATTTGAACTCGTGGAACCCGTTTTTCTTTTTATCGTTTAATCTTTTTACCTCGTGTTTGTTCAGGAAAAGACAGGTATTTAAATCAAATCATGGCCTGTTGGAGGGGGACGACACACACATTGGAATAGCCTAAAAAGCATCATATTTGTTGAAATGTGAAATGTGCAACATGCTGTGAGACATAGACAGGATTCAGTGTACATTTTTGAATGACACTTGAGGTGACCCTAGTCTACCGTGTAAAATTAGCAAATAACAAATTGCCTTGTCAATGTCATCTGAGAAAGATCTCACATGAAAAAAATGGATGGAATGTAGGATCATAACTACACAGTCAGGTGTTAGGATCATCCTGGATGATGGCTACACTGGCTGGTCGATGTGGCTGTAGCCTGCATCATGTTATATCAGTAGCCTAGATATTTGACAGCAAAGGCATAGTTTAACTTTCATGTCATGGGAATTATACAGTAACAGTATAGGGTCTGTCTGTCTGTCTGTCCGTCCGTCCGTCCCGTCCTGTCCTGTCTGTCCGTCTGTCCAGTTGTATCTGGCAGTGCTTTATCAGGTCAGGTCAGTCCTGTCATTCTAGCCCTGCAGGCAGCTGAAAAGGGAGAAGTAGTCAAAAAAGTGCCTGGACCTGTTTTACCTTTCTACCTCTCTTCAGGTTACTGTGGTGACTACTGAGAAACATATGGGTGGGGACAGTGGACAAAGGATGATGTATTTCTCATGTATTGTGTGTGTGCCTGTGTGTGTGTGTGTGTCTTTGTGTGCCTGTGTGTGTGTCTGTGTGTGTGTGTGTCTGTGTGTGCCTGTGTGTGTCTGTGTGCCTGTGTGTGTGTGTGTGTCTGTGTGTGTGTGCCTGTGTGTGTCTGTGTGTGTGTGTGCCTGTGTGTGCCTGTGTGTGTGTCTGTGTGTGCCTGTGTGTGTGTCTGTGTGTGTGTGCCTGTGTGTGTGTCTGTGTGTGTGTGCCTGTGTGTGTCTGTGCCTGTGTGTGCCTGTGTGTGTCTGTGTGTCTGTGCCTGTGTGTGCCTGTGTGTGTCTGTGTGTGTGTGCCTGTGTGTGCCTGTCTGTGTGTGTCTGTGTGTGTGTGTCTGTGTTTGTCTGTGTGTGTCTGTGTGTGTCTGTGTGTGCATGTGTGTGTCTGTGTGTGTCTGTGTGTGTCTGTGTGTGTGTGTCTGTGTGTGTCTGTGTGTGTCTGTGTGTGTCTGTGTGTGTCTGTGTGTGTCTGTGTGTGTCTGTGTGTGTCTGTGTGTGTCTGTGTGTGTGTGTGTTTGGCGGCAGGTGCTAATGGAAAGTGCTTAGCCATGTCATTCTCTACCATTAACAATCATCCGATATTAATAATAACACTGTCCAAAGCCTCTTTTCATTGTGATAACATTCCTTACTCCTCCAACAAAAGCCTCAGAGGCCAAATTTGGGTGGCAGTGGCACAGACAGGGTTTGTTGTTTGAGCTAGTGATGCCATTACCATGAATTGTCTGTGGGTGTGTGGGTTCCACCCTGTTGTGAGTGTGTCTGTATGGTAATACATGATTCACTACCTGGCACCCGATAGAATGAAGCTTCTCTCATTACTAAGTGTCGTCATTACCCTTCTCAAGAGTCTGGAAGATGTTGTATTAAATTGAATTGTCAGATGAAGTCATGAACAATATCTGAGGTGACACTATATACAGTTACCTGACTGTCACAGAGCCGGGCTCCCTCCCTCCAGAACATAACTGACTTCTGAATTACTGCAATGTATGTGGTCCATGATATCAATATACATGGACAATCATCACTGACAATGGACACTGAATCAGTCAGAGAGCATATGCTGCTGCTGCCTATGAAAAGCAGAGTCAAATGAAAACCATATCCTTGGGCCACTTGAGCTGGCGTGTGATTGGCCTGTAAACTCTAGAGCTTCATGATCCTCTGAGCTCAGGACACAAAACATGTAAACATGACCAATAGCACAGAACTACAGGATACATTATTATCAGAGCTTTTGCTTTTTCAGGAAGTACATTTTTTTTAGCAGGCATTATTTCTCTTTGATTGAATAGTCAGCTTGCCATTCTTCTGCTGTTGCCAGTTTCCCCCAGCTGGAATGACACAATCTCTGAGATATTCAAACGCTTGGCTCAAGCTAGAGTGTTTCTGCAGAGACTAAGCAGCGCTGAAAGCAAGCCCACCTGTTGTTTATTCAGGCTTGTTGACTGAGTGGTCAGCGCTGTGTATTAAACAAAGAAAGACAAATCAACTCCCATACAAACATTGATCCATCAAGCTTCCAGTTTGAATGACAAAGAGTTTCTGCACGATGTCTGACTATTGAATTGTGTCATGGTATGGTTGAGTTCTGTGTTAAGTAGAAACTGTGCTTGTTATAAATGAAAGTGGCTGTTTTTATCTCATAGAACCGAGCCAAACTACAATGACGCAGTAAATCCTCTTCTATGGGGCAACACATGAAAGGGATGTCGGCTGCTATGACATCACCTGAAGAAAATGTATGTTTTCCACACAGGAAAGCTGTGCTTTTGTTAGCATGATACCACTGTGTGGTACTGCCAAAGACTTTTAGAACTATACCAAGATAGACCACAGCCTGTCGTTTCAAATGGAAACAAATGAGTCATAGTGGGCAGAACATAC